>NC_057805.1:149730896-149758775 GCF_018294505.1 Triticum aestivum
AGTGCGGTACCTCTCCGGCGAGCCCCCCTCCCCGCTGTGGGTGGTTCTTCCTTAACTCCGGTGAGACCCCCCACCCTCTGAAATCGACTGAACCAAAAGTCGACTCAGTCGACTGAAGTGTAGCTAAATCAGAGCAGAGCAGCAGCACGAGCAAGGGGGAGAGCAGCAGCAGTAGTGCGAGCGAGCGAGCGAGAGCCGGAGCAGGAGCAGCAGTGCGAGCGAGAGCCCGAGCAGTAGCAGCAGGAGCGCGAGCGAGCGAGCGAGAGCCGGAGTAGCAGCAGCAGCAGCGTGAGCGACAGCCGGAGCAGCAGCAGCACATCCGGCTGGTATGGATGCCGCCGCTGAAGGGGCCTCGCACTTGAGAGAGCCGCTGTGCAGATGTCGCCCGCGGCGCTGGCTTCAAGGTAGCCGCTCCATGGGGGTGCGGGATGGAGCACTATCGGCCCGGGAGGTCGAGTTAAGGAGAAGGTGCGATGCGATGAGTGTACAACTTCATTGGTGGCGCCGAGTAGGCCTCGGCTTCGTCCGAGGAGTTGGTGAGGATGCTGCGGTTCCGGTGGAGCAGGTTAAGGCGACGCTGTGGGGATGGAGCAGCCGCGATAGACGAGGCGATCGTCGGAGCAGCTCCTTGGAGGTGGAGGACGGAGCAGCCGAACCGGCGGGACGACGGGCTGGACGACGAATCCTCATCTCGGGAGGCGGATGAGGGACGTCGACCTGTTGCGGTGGACGACGTCGTCGGGGAAGAGGCTTCGGCTGGGCAATGGTGAGGTGGCAGACGAAGGAGGGTGGGGTTTCTCGGTTGGAGCAGAGAGGTTATGGGGGCCAGATTTCGAATGGCAAAAAGGAGGCGATGGGAGGGGGGAACCATGACTTAGGGACGATCTTGTCCAGAATGTAGGGTGTGTTACAAAAGTACCCCCACCGATTTGAACTAGCGGCCCTTTTGGCTGAGGGTTAGAAGGGGGATTTTGTGTGTCGGGATTTGGCAGCTGGAGGGAGTTTTTGCGTGCGTTGTAATTTCGGGATGGCAAGGCCCGGGTTGTGAAGGCGCCAGTTTAGAGAGCACGATATCTGAATTTTCGGGATATAACAAGGCGTGGGTTGAATTTTAGGGACAAGCCTAACGTGTAATACTATACTTGTAGTACGTACCAAATCAATTCGCACTTCCCCCAACAAAAAAACGAAAAAATAAAACTATTCACACCACACAAAGAGAGAGTCTTGTCCCGTTTTACTATACAAATGTTATTCAAAGCTACTCCCTCCTTCCATCTATATAGGGCCTAATGCGTTTTTCGAGGCTAAATTTGACCAACCAAATATTAGAGCAATAATATATGACATACAACTTACACAAAGCACACCACTAATTCGTGTGTGAAAGGATCTTTCAATAATATAATTTTCACATTGTGCATGTCATGAACTATTAATCTTGTCAATAGTCAAAGGCGGTCTTAAAAAACGCATTAGGCCCTCTATAGATGGAAGGAGGGAGTATGGATCCATGTCCAATTAAATATTTTCGCTGGCTGTATAATGCATGTAACCGACTCATGCCAACATTTTAGTGCATTCCAAATGTCTATACTACCGCTGCAATTCGAACTGAATTTGACTTCGTTTCTCTATTTCAATAAGATTCTACAATCATGATTGTTGCCAACTTCAACCATCATTCGTGTATTACCTTAACAACACGCCACATGATTACTATAGAGATAGATATGAACTATGTGTACTATATTAACTCGAACTCAAATTTTTGAATACCCTTGATTTTGACTCCAAATAATAGTACATTTGATGTACTAACTAGATATTCATAATTTAACGTACACCGTGTTTATCACACAAAGTATAGTGCCCCGCCCCCTACATTATGACGAGTATTTAGCCCCGAGCTGCAAAAGCCACACATTAGCCCAAATTATAATCAATGTTGTACATTATGATATCCTCTTCAAGTATCCGTATCCACTTTTTTATAATGAATTATGATCTACGTTTGTCTTTAACACCTTCACGATCCTCTTCTCTTTGTAGCTAGGTAGGGCTAATTTTCTATCATGCATGCACACGCCCGCCCCCCTCACACCCTCCCTCAGCGTCCCCTCCATCGCGCACGTTCGCTATTTCTCTTTAGGTCGTTCACCCGCGGTGTGTGTAGGCCCCCCGACTCCTTTCCGGCACACACCGGTCGATATACCTCTCTAGCCAAGTGTGCATACCACAAACACATACTTACCCTCTTCTCTTCTCACTGTCCATGCCCCCTATGTCCAATACGGTTCCACGCAGGTGCACACTCCCACCCCTCTTTTCATCCATCTCATACTCGCACACTCCTCCCCCCTCGACATAGTAGGCCTGTCGCACCACCTCCTAGCCGCACCCCTCTCCCCCTGTCTGTCTCTCCGGACCTTATTTGCTTCTAACACATGCATGCATGTATACGTATTGATCTCCCTACATATAGCTAGGTCGACTATAATTCTTTTCCCCATGCACCAATAGACTTACCTCACTAGTTATGTCTCTCCCTTTCTCGGACACACGACGGTTGATCTTCCTATGTAGTTACGTATGCTTACCACAACCATATCGTCTCCCCTCATAATCCTTGCAGACCTCCCGACCCATCTCTCACACACACACGTGCATAGACAGACAGGCATCCCCGCCCTCTCTTATTGATATTGCACTCGTACCGTCCGTTTGTCTTGCGGGCCTCTCCCACCATTTGTGAGTCGCCACTCCACCACCAACCCTCTGACACTCTACCTTTGTCTTTCTCCCAACCTTATTCCTCTGCTACACATATCCCTAGATGTCGATCGATCTCCCTCTATACATAGCTAGGTCTCTCCTTCTCCACACATATACTAGTTGATCTACCTCTCTATAGTTAGGTCTCTGCCCCTCCCCCCACCGATAGTCGAACGTTGTAGGTAGGTATCCATGCCACAGAGAAAAACTGCACCTCTGCCCTGTCAAATTCCAGTATGCCAGCCGCCTTCGACGTGGGCAAACACAAATTCGATGGCACTCTTTGTCGATCGCGCGGCCACACACTTCATCCCTGTTTTTGATTCTATCGATATCTCACGCCGATGATCCCTCCACTCTCTTCTCGTGGATCGCTCCCTCTATATATGATATTCCATGACTCTATTTCACACACATTGCATATGTTACGTTTTTTTGTTTGAGATATCGTCGACACATTACCTCGGTTTCGCACAAACCATCTCTCTCACACCCACCCATGTACGTACCTACACCTAAAGAAGAGGTGCACGCAGGACGCACGTACTCATGTCCCGTTCCCGGCCACAACCGCGTAGGTACACGGTGGAGTTCCTTTTTGTACGAAAAGGCAGCCCACGTGATAATTTGACGTGTGTAGTGGTTGTTTACTCGAAGGAGGGTCGGGTACCACGCCTAGACGGAACAAAGTTCAACTTGACGCGTTAGTATTAAATAAAATTATATATTCCTCCTCAATGGCGCTCAGTACAGAATATAAAACGATTATCGTGGGGAAAATGGAAACATACGCTCCACGATATACAACGCAGCCTGCCTGCCAGGGTTTGTCTCTCGTCACACCATCTCACATAAGGCGGCGGTGGCCTCTCTCTCTCTCTCACCGTTGGTCAGTGATCCAGCCGCATCCCGTCCGTCGGCGGAAAGGGAGGATGTGCATCGTTTCTCCATTCGACGGCGTTGAGGCAGCATGTCCCGATCTGCGGTACCCGTCGTTCTCTCTGACCAAGCTCCGGCGCGGTAGGGCCTTCGCCACTTGCTCGCTGCCATAGTATGGGCAGACCCCGGCCGCCGGCGCCCTCCTAGTAACATCCCGACGACCCTCAGGTACAGCTTCCTACGGCCTTGCTCCACTGCCCATCTTCCCACGTTGCTGCATGTGGATCTTCTTTAGTTGTTTGCATAAAACGTATCTCGGCCGGCGTACTTTCCATCTTGCAATCTCGTCCTCAAACCATTTTTGATAAACCACCATGCTGCTATCTTTCCCTTATTACATGGAATATGCTTCTTTTTGTCGGCGTATGTGTCCTCAACTCGTGTTATTCGCCAGTAATTGTTTCCTTTCTACCTCTTTTTTTGCAAAAAGGGATAGCCATTTCACCTTGTTGCCATTGCGACCTTTTGGTGAACTGCACAAATCACTTTTTTTCTTAAGAGTGTTTTGTGCAGTTCCGCCAAAATATCACACGGGCAACGTTTTTACTTTTCTGTGGGACTGCAGAAAGGGAGATTGGTTTTGCTATCCTCCTCATCCAACTCCGTGCCTAATCTTCCCCAACAAGTAGTTAGTCCTAAAGAGAGATCGTAGAGGTGATCGGCTTCTATTTGTGTGTGTTATGTTTCATCATCTAGTTCCACTATTATTGTAGTCACACTAACTGGATATCTTTGCAAACAGGGATGGTCAACTCGATTTTAGTGGAGCTGCACAAAATGATTGGATTGTGGTGCCCTCCGTACACCCCCTTTTTGGCTACATCGCTGGGTGAAACTAGCTGCCAAGCAATGAACACTGTGCCCAGGAAATGGACCCGTGCATAGGAACAGCATCGATCAATTATATACTTTTCTTTATTTGTACACCTTCTCACAACTTTGTCTTCAGTTGTGATGTGAATATTGGCGCTGATCTGTGAACCATTGAGATGCATTAGCAGCCATGGTAGTTTCATTTGTATTTGATGGAATGTTGTAACGAGATAATCTTGAGGCAAGAGAACACATGAATCCTAAGATGAAACCTTTTTTTTCCTGCGGGAACCAAAGTTGAAACCTTCATATCATCACAGTAAAATTTCATTAAAATTATGCTTACATATAAACAAATCCTCAAGGATTGATAGCAATGCCAGAAACAACTCAACTTCATTTCACCAACATGTGGGACATCCTACATCTGGCTCCACCTGCCGTGCAGCAATATTGAGTGCACAACTGCAGGGAAAGATTCGCCATGGTTGCTACCTTCGCCATAGTAAGTTGCTCGGACGAAGCAACTATCATTTCTCTGTTCCTTGAATCCGCTGGTACTCCCATATTCCCAGAGTAATAAGTTGCTCGGGAGAAGAAACCATCACTTCACCTTTCGCACAGTAAGTACCTCCTTGGGCCCACTGAAAAATCACTTTTCTCCCTCCATCAAGTGCATTTATTGTCAATCTAACCCTGTCACCGAAACACCTCTTTGGCTATAGTTAGTTCAGGGTTAGTCATGAGTTAGTCTAACCTCAATCTAAGTTAGAGTATCCAAACACGAGCAGTATAGGACATGCAAGTCTCTCAAAGCATACAGTCAGATTCGTACGTGAAAGGATCTTTTTTATTTTTGAAAACGGAACGTGAAAGGATCTTCGAATCATATAATTTTCAAATTATATAAAATCTTATCAATAGTCAAAGGCATCCTCGAAGAATACATTAGGCCTTACTCCCTCCGTCTAGGTGTATAAGTCACCTTACGAAAACCAAATAATCCCAAAATACTTAGGTGCAGTGCATTAACTCCCACCTCGTTTCTTGTTTCTTGACATATCCACCAAATAAGAGATGTGGGGCGTGCATGTTTTCAATGACTTAGACTACCAAACACGACATGCAATGGTTAGTTCATTGCATGTAATGCTATTAATTAGCAAATAAATATTAATTTCTCTCGTTTTCCCCTCTTCCTTGGTCACGGTGCACAATCTAAGATGACTTATTCACTAGACGGCGGGAGTATATAAAATCTTACCAATAGTCAAAATGAAGTGTTACTACTACACCAAACAAGTTCAAAACGAGAAACTGGACCCACTCACGGCATGACACGCCTGTCTCGTTTGGTCTGTCAGTCAAAGCGCTTCCTCTTCCTGGCATAAGAATAGAGTACAATAATTTTATTAGAATGCTCTCGGCATGTCGCTAACATGTGATGAGTTAACCGACCTCAATAGATGGCAAAAACGTCAGCCCGCCGCACTTTGAGAGAGACGAGGAGCGAGAAGCGATACAGGCTGGTGGATTACTAGAGCTAGGTGTCGCACGGAGGCCAAGAAATATGGTGATAGCGTGGGTTGGCCACGTACAGTATGATGTAACTACACTGGGCTCTCGTGTTTCGTACTCTTCCGGTCTACTGTGGAGATGATTGGTTGATTTTATATTGCCAAATAATATAAAATATTATGAGTGCAGATGCTCCACCACGAGGTTCGTTGCTCCTTCTCCGTCGTCGGGAATCTATGTTCTTCCAGACTTTTTTTGACATGAGCTTTGTTCATCCTTATGCCAACACGCGGGACATCTAGCATCAAGGTGCACGTGTCATGCAAGAAAATGGAGATAAGAAGTGCGTAACTGAGTCGTGCACTACGATGGCACCTAGTACTACGTAATATTTTTCCTCCACGATGGCACGTGAATACTGCACGTACTCAATGACGGAGCACGTACGGGATGGTAGCCCTGGACTGATGGACATGGTCGGCCCTTTTTGGAGAGAGTACTGAATATGTATTAAATTTCATGTGTCCTGTCAACTCGCAGAACGACGAGAAGCACACACTGAATGATGGAGCACGGGATGGTATCCATGGACATGGTCAACCCTTTTTGGAGACTAATGCACTACTTTTGATGTGTCCGGTCTACTCGCAAACAAGGAGAAGCTTTGCTTACTAGTAGTACACTATCGACTGTAGTACCATCATCATTGTTCGACTTTCAGAAGAGACGAGAGAACTTAATATTTATTTTCTAATTAATAGCATTGCATGCAATGAACTAACCACTTCATGTCGTGTTTGCTAGTCTCAAGTCATTAAAAGCATGCACACCCACATCTCTTTGGTTGATATGTCAAGAAACAAGAAATGAGGTAGAAGTTAATGCACTACGCCTAAGTATTTTGGGATTATTTGGTTTTCGTAAGATGACACCTAGATGGAGGGAGTATTATACTTGAAGGCTACAAGGTTGGCTATAGATGACGTGGCAGTGTCATGTAGCCATCAGTTGGTTATACTATTAACCATGCTCTTATAATACTACTATATTTAGGAACGGAGGGAGTAGTTGGCATGCATGATACTACCTATAATACTCTCATTACAACTAGCCTGGTAGAATTAAAATACCTAATCTAAATGGTCGCCGCCCGATCTCTTTGTCCTCCTCCAGCATCCGGCAGAAGAAGAATCGAGCAAGACACTAGCTATATTCGCCGGCGTCGCCTCGGCAGTGGCCTTCATGGGATACAATCGGCGGCGGCCTCCCGTGTTCTACTTTTCCTCGATGATGGCGGCGGGCGGGGCCGTGCTGCCCGTCACCTCATCCACATCCACGTAGCCACATCACCTCATCGACATCCACGACGGCTTCTTCCTCTGCCTGCATGTCGCGGCTACGCGCGCGTCGACGGCGGATGGCGCAGTTGCAAACAATGGAGGCGTTGTACGACGCGGCGGCATCGAGGGCATCGACAATGCCCGTGCCGCCGTGCTCCCCGACAAGCCGGCGTGGAGCAAGTCGACACTCTTCCTCGAGCTGTATTGGAGAGGCCAGCTGCGGAACCACCCACTGGCTTAGTGCGGCAACTACCTCCGACGGGCTAGGCGAGGTAGGTGGAGAAGCGAGCTGCCGGGCTCGGCGGGCCACCCAGACGGCTTTTATGCCGGAGAACTGCTCTTCTTGCTCATCGGGTGCCGCCAAAAGAGTGGACAAAATGGTGGAACGAGGAGCTTGGCCGGCGTCATACTCCTGAACGGACGTGTGTGGCCGGAGTTGGTTTCTCGCATTCCACGCGGGTTGATCTATACTACTATATAGTGTACCAATTTTAAGTAGGACTAAGAACATCAATCATAAACGTTGATCTTCTAAATCCAACGGCCAATATCAGTAGGATTCACATGAACAGTACTCTACTGCTACCTCACCTTTGTTCTAGAACAATCTAGACGGAGGGATGTGATGGTTGCTTGTCCGTTTATTTTACCAGGCGACTTATTACTGGGAGTGGTTGGGTTTTGTGAAATGACGCCTTTACTGCCGTGAGACTCGCGTGCAGCGCCGTCCTCTACACTAGTACTACATCGATCGTGGTTTATTAGTCCCCCATTGAATTTGACTGAAGATTTAAATGACAAAATGTTAGTGCATGTCAACAAAATCTATATCGTTGGATTACTATTTGAACATAGTTTTCAATGATATAATTTTAGGTGACATGCATCAGCATTTACCGTACTATATATAATGTTAGTTCAATTTTTGGTCGTACTAATCTATAGTATGGTGCCCGTGCGTTGCACGGAATAGTGAAATGCATTGATCGGGGAGTTGTTTATTTTGACAAAGGATGTGGGGTTCATCTCATGTGTAACGGGTATCGATAGGTTTCTTCGAATATTATTTCATCTCTAGAGCTCACAAACATCCGGGTGAAATAGATAAAAAAGTATCTTTTGCAAACAAAAGCGTTCAACTGTTCAACCTGCATCCAAAACTTGTGAAGAAATAACACTTATTGTGCTTTGCAAGAAATGATCTTTAAGAATTAGTTTTTGCGTATCGATTGTTATACATGTTGGCTACAGATGACATGGCACTTTCTTATAGTCAACAGTTGGCTATACTATTAAGTATTAGCCATGCCCTTATGCACCTAGACGGAGGCATTAAATCAGGATGACTTGGAAGGGGGCAGAGGAGATGTAAGAAATGGTTCATCATCAGTCTTTCACCAGTACTGTAGTAAAAATTTCATACATTGAAGATTCTAGACTAAACCATAAATGGATACACTTTTCTTCATGCGCGATACTCCAATAGGGCAAGATCATGCATGGAAGTCTCCACATGCTTAGACAACGGATTACATTGAGCGAAGTCTAATGATCAACATTTAACTTGGTAATGCATATGTCCAGGTGAACCTCCTTGGAGTCCCCGTGCACCACGTTGGGGGGGAAATCATACCATGCGTCTTCCATGTCCACATCGGCGGCAAGGTCCGAGCTCAGCACAGTCCTAGTCAGCTTCCTGTAGGCAGTGTCGCCGCCCACATAACTCGGAGGGGTAGTAACAATGAGCACGCACCCGTACATCGGCCTCGTGTCAGTGTCAGCGTCAGCGGCGTCGCCCCTGACGCACACTACAAAGACGGGGCGGCGGCCTGCGCGTCCCTCGTCGGTGCCCACGATCAAGAGGAAGACGTTGTCGTCCTCCTCCGAGACTAGTAGGCGGCAGTGATCCTCCAGCGACTCCGGCACGGTGAACGGGTAGCACGTCTCGTACTTGATGTTCTTCGCCAAGGGCTACTAGTGATCGCCGCACGCCTGCGTGAGGTGATGCACGAGGTCCGCCGGCGAACCCCAAAACTGCATTGGGCACTCATAGCAGTAGACAAAGGGCTCCTTGGAGGCATCGACCAGGCCGTCCATGAATTGGGAGTGGCTGTCGGGGACGGTGCGCCAGTTGAAAATATGAGCAAGTTTGTCGGTGTACAAAAGAAGGGGTGCACCTTTGTACCCCTTTACCTATGCATGGGCAGTCGGAGCTGCGCCCGCGGTCACACCAAGCAGAACAGGGGAGATAAACCAATGCAAAACCGAAGCCCAAGACAGCCAGAGCAATGCCAAGACAAAGAACGCAAAGAAGCAGAGGGGCGGAGCAGTTTCCCCAGGCAAGACCCTTGCTGGGGACTGCCTCAGCAGCCCCGGCAAGACTCTTGCCGGGGCAGCACGCCCAAACACCAACAGGGCGAGCCACCCTTGAGCCCACGTCCCCAACACCATCAGCCACATGGGGCCAGGGCTCGGGAGCCACCTCCGTGGTGGCATGCAGGTCTTTGTGAAGACATATTCAAGATAGATGAGGATCAGAAGACAACGACCCTAGACAAGATCCTTGCCGAGGCGAGCCACGAGACCCCCTGGCAAGATTCTTGCCGGGGACGACAGCGCGCCACGGCAAGACCCTTGCCGGGCCCCCCGGCAAGGCTCTCGCTGAAGACGCCAGCAGGACCACTGCCAGGCCCGCACCAGCCAAGTCTCCACCACCGTTCGCGTGCAGCTGCCAGCACAAACCAGCTCGGCAGGCACCTGCGTGGCAACATGCAGCTTCCAAGCCAACTCAGCAGGCACTTGCGTGGCGGCATGCAGATCTTCGTGAAGGCCCTAACACCGCGCCACCTCAGCCGCATGCCTGCCTACATGGCGCCGCACGCATCGCTAGCCAGGGCGCGTGTCGAAGCGAGGAGGAGCGGCGACGGACGGGACGGGCCTCACCCCCGTCCCCGATAAAGCTAGGGGACACCTCAGTGGCGCATTAAATGCAACTTGTCATGTAATGCGAGCGATAAGCTCGCAATACTGTATGCCTTTCCACCTCCTGTATGCCACTGTGGCAGCCCCTTTTGCCAATAAAAGGAGGCCCATGGCATACTGGGAAAGGATTCGGCTCTTTTGAACCACGCACTCACCATAGCTAGTTTGAGAGCTCAAGAACTATCTGAAATACACCCACCAAAGCAGGACTAGGGTTTTACGCATCCTCGCGGCCCGAACCTGGGTAAACGATCCTTGTGCTGACTACTGATCCTGCTCTTCTCGCAACCCTGCGCCCCGGCAACCGTAGTAGGGATTCTTGTGATCCCATAGGTGTCGTTCCACACCGACATCTTTGGCACGCCAGGTAGGGGGCACGCAATTGTGAGAATCTGGTCTAGTAGCTAGCCTAGCGTTTCTTCATCGCTTTGGCTCCCAAGAAGAAGACGGCCACGGCGATCGGCTCGTCGGGGGCCGAACGGCCCGTACCACTGCAGGTGAGCAGCGGCCCGGTCGCGGACAGGACCCGGGCCACGGTCCGCGAGCACCAGCATCACCCTGGCGGTCAGAGCCTGGCGAGCGGCGTCGTTCGCATGCCCGACGACTGGCCGCACGTCGCCAGATCCAAAGACACCCACGCCACCTTCGGGCGGCGCAGCGACCTCCAAGACACCCACGCCGGTGACCACTGCGCGCTCTTCCCATGGTGTGCGCGACGAACAGCGTCGCCACGCCGGTGACCCTGGGCACCGCCGTGGGAAGAGCCCTGTGTGTCATCCGCGGGATGAAGGAGTTCACCATGCCCACCGAAGTGCCGGCGGAAATGGCGCGCAGCCGCTGGGCCGTGGTGGAGCTCCTTCTAACATGGTTAGAAGCCGAAGTACGCCACGGTCCATGCAGCTATCACCGCCACCCACGCCAGCGGAAGCTTTGGCACGCGCGCAGCTGCTCCTCGACTTCCCTCCTGCTGCAGAGAAGCTCGACGAGTCGAGGGCCACCATCCGGAGCCTCGTCGCCGTCGCCAACAAAGATGATCCGCGACCGGCGGGGCCCTCGGGGCGGCGCTCCACCGAGCCACCACATGCTGGCGCTGGGAGGTCCGAGGGAGCTGCGGCCACGGTGCACTCTCCTCCTCCTCGCCAGCCGCCGCGGGCATCGGCCCGTCGTGACAACGCTTGTGATAACATCTCTATAGCGTCGTCCGACCAGCGGACCCACCGCGACTACCACCATGTTCTTCGAGAACGAGCTCACGAAGATGCCCAGGCCATTATTGAGCGCTGGCGTGATACACGCCAGCAGTTGGACAAGCGGGCGGGACCCGCTATGGACCACCCAGCGCCGAGGGGCCCCGGCGGCCTACCTTACGAGGTGGGCTGCCCGGCCTTTACCCGTGAGCTGCGGCAGTTCCAGTGGCCATCCCACCGCATGTTCAAGCCCGGGGTCGGCGAGAAGTACACTGGGAAGACCCATCCGTCCGAGTTCCTCAGCATCTACACCATCGCGATGCAGGCGGCCGGAGCTCGCGACGACAATGTGCTTGCCAATTATTTCCCGCTGGCACTGAAGCCCAATGTTATGTCTTGGTTGATGCACTTGCCGACGGATTCCATTTCTTCTTGGTCAGATCTGTGCCATGAGTTCGTTGGCGCCTTCACAGGAGGCCACCAAGCTCATGGCCAGGCCAGTGACCTGCATATCATTCCTAGAAGGAAGGGGAAACACTGCGCAAGTACATCCAGAGGTTCAGCGGGGTGCAGTACAACATCCCTGACGTTCATCCCGCCGCTGTGATCAGCGTGTTCCACCATAACGTGCACAATCGCAAGATGCGCGAAGAGCTGGCGATGACCAAGGTTAAGGATGTGGCCGAGCTCTACATTTTGGCCGATAAATGCGCCCGGGCTAAAGAGGGAAGGAAGTACCCCGGCGAACACGCCGATGCGGAAACTGACTCTACCGACGAAGATGCCGCCACCCCAATGAAGAAGGGCCGGCGTCGCAACAGGAAATGCAAGGGCAAGGCCGTACTTGCCGTCAAGGGGTCTGACGACACCAGTGCTGCCAAGAATGTCAAGGCAGACGGCCCTGGCAAGGATATTGCCAGGTGCGCCGCCTGGCAGGCCTTAGTAGCTGCCAACAAGCCAGGGGCTCCGGCAACCAATACTACAAGATCCACCGCACCAAGGGCCAGGACCTCCAGAACTGCCGACAAGTCGAGCTGCTTGCTGAAAAGCAAAAGGCCGAGTATGAAAGGCGGGACAAGGAGAAAGGTCAGGACAGTGCCGAGGAATCCGGTAAGAAGCGAGGCGGCCAAGGAAGCCGCCCCGGCAAGGACAACCAGCAAGAGAGGCCCGCCCGGGGCCGTGACAAGAAACAAGAAGACGATGATCACGACGAGGAGGACGAGTCCGGTGAGCAAGAGTTCCAGAAGGCTACGGAGGCCATGTGCATCGATGGTGGCGCCTCGCTGCATACTTCTCACCGCCAGCTCAAGTAGTGGGCGCATGAGATTACAGCGGCGGAGCCGTCGTTCGACGCTCAGAAGCCGCTGAAGTGGTCCAACACGCCCCTCATCTTTGACGCTGAGGACCACCCTGACCGCACGACCGCGGTCGGCTGTTTGCCATTGTTGGTCTCACCAACGATACGCAACCTCAAGGTGAACAAGATGTTGGTTGATGGCGGGGCCGGCCTGAACTTGATCTCGCCCGTCGTCATCAAAAGGATGCAAATTCCTGATGAAGACCTCGAGGAAACGGGCACGTTTCAAGGGGTCAATCCGTGGACGAGCCAGCCGAAGGGAAAGGTCACACTGCCCGTGATGTTTGGAGGAGAGTTGAACTACAGGACAGAGAGGATCATCTTCAACGTGGCCGAGATCCCCTTGCCCTACAACGGGATCCTCGGCCGCCCGGCACTAGCCAAGTTCATGGCGGCATCACACTACGCCTACAACATGCTAAAGATGCCCGGGCCATTGACCATCATCTCCGTCCCCTCCGACAAGAAGGACACGCTGATTTGCGCTGACCAACTCTACTAGGAAGCAATTGCAGCAGCTGCCGTCAAGGCACCTGCTCCTGCTGCTGAAGGCCCGGGAGGGAAAAAGAAGCCCGGCAAGACCTCTCTCACCCACTCCGGCAAGCGCACCTCCTCAGAGTGTTGTGCTACCGTAGAGGACGTGCCAGAGAGCTCTACCGGCAAGAGCAAGAAATCCAGAGCTGAGCCGCCGCAGACCAAGAAGGTGTCCGTCAGGGAGGATGGCACGGGAGGGGCCTTCACCATAGGCTCCACCCTCGACAGCAAATAGGAAGGCGCGCTTGTCACCTTCCTGCGGGCGAATGTCGACGTGTTTGCGTGGCAAGCATCCGACATCCCCGGTGTTCCCAGGGAGGTGATTGAGCACCACCTAGCTGTCTGTCCTCATGCGCGGCCCATCAAGCATAAGGTTAGAAATAGGCTCCCGAGAGGCAGGAGTTCATCACAGAGGAGATCAGGAAGTTGGAAGCAGCAGGTTTGGCGAGAGGACTGCTTCACCCGATGTGGTTGGCCAATCCGGTAGTGCTGCGCAAGGCAAATGGGAAGTGGCGGATGTGTATTGACTACACAGATATCAATAAAGCTTGTCCCAAGGACCCCTTCCCGTTGCCGCGCATCGACCAGATTGTCGACTCCGCAGCCGGGTGTGATATGTTGTCATTCCTCGATGCCTACTCGGGCTACCACCAAATCTTCATGACAAGAGAAGATGAAGAGAAGACAACATTCATCACCCCATGTGGTACGTATTGTTTTTTACGGATGCCTTTCGTGTTGAAGAGTGCTGGCTCGACGTTTGCAAGAGCAGTCCAAATTGGTTTTGAACCCCAGCTCCATAGAAATATGGAAGCATACATGGATGACATAGTGGCCAAAACCAAAGACGGGGCAACTCTTGTGCAAGATCTCGAAGAGACATTTGCCAACCTGCGCAAGATCAACCTCAAGCTGAACCCTGAGAAGTGTGTCTTCGGCGTTCCGTCCGGCAAGCTTCTCGGGTTCTTTGTGTTGCAGCGCGGGATCGAGGCAAACCCAGACAAAATCAAGGCTATTGAGCAGATTGAGGCGCCCAACCGGATCAAGCATGTGCATCGACTCACCGGCTGCGTCGCCGCCATGAGCCGATTCATCTCCAAGTCTGCCGAGCACGCCCTTCCTTTCTTCAAAATCATGAAGAAGGCAGGCCCAATGGAGTGGACCCCAGAAGCCGAGGCAGCATTGCAGGATCTGAAGAAATACCTTTCCTCCACGCCAATACTGGTTGCGCCCAAACCACAAGAGCCGTTGCTGCTGTATCTCGCGGCGACGAATCAAGTGGTCAGCGCCGCACTGGTGGCATAGAGGGAGGTCGACGAGGAGGCAGTGACGGCGGCAGAACCAGCGGATGGCAAGCCAAAGATTCCCCCGGCAGGGCCTGGTGCTGGCAAGGCGAAGCCCCCGGCAGAGTTTGATGCCACCAAGGCAGTGCCCGCACAGTAGATTGAGGTGGTGCACAAGAAGAAGATGATGCAGCACCCGGTTTACTTTATCAGCTCCCTCTTGCAGGGAGCTAGGTCGAGGTACTCTGGTGTGCAGAAATTGCTCTTCGGCCTCCTTATGGCCTCGAGGAAGCTGCGTAATTACTTCCAAGCCCACGAGATCACTGTCGTCACACGCCTCCCATTGCAACGGATACTGCATAACCCAGATGCAACCGGAAGGATTGTGGAATGGGCCTTGGAGTTATCAAGTTTCGGTTTGAAGTTTGAAAGTACCTCGACAATCCAGAGTAGAGTCTTGGCGGAGTTCATTGCAGAATGGACCTCAACACCTGACGAAGAAATCCAGGAGACCACTCTCCCCGGCAAGGAGGGAAAACCGCGACTGGATCATGTACATTGATGGGGCTTTCTCGCTGAGAGGCGCCAGTGCCGGTGTGCTGCTCGTCGCACCCGCCGGAGAGCACCTCAAGTACGTGATCCAGATGCACTTTCCCGGGGAGATGTCCACCAACAACACTGCTGAGTACGAGGGATTGCTAGCCGGTCTGAGGATCGTGACAGACCTCGGGCTTAAGAAGCTCATCGTCAAGGGTGACTCGTAGCTTGTTGTTAGGCAGGTCAACAAGGATTACCAGAGCCCATTGATGGAGGATTACGTACATGAGGTGAGGAAGCTGGAGGAACGCTTTGACGGTATCCAAGAGGAGCACGTCCCCGAATGGAGAAGGACATTGCCGATTACCTATCG
The DNA here is from genome assembly GCF_018294505.1 of Triticum aestivum. Classification (NCBI taxonomy): domain Eukaryota; kingdom Viridiplantae; phylum Streptophyta; class Magnoliopsida; order Poales; family Poaceae; genus Triticum; species Triticum aestivum. The sequence continues at coordinate 149,746,535 of NC_057805.1, forward strand.
AAGCGTGCTGCATTCAAGCTACCTATGGAACCAGGTACCTTTTTGCTCTGGTTAACTCAACCATCCGTCGAACCGTCAACGGGGCAAAACAAGCGGAGTAAGTCAGGTCCGGGCAAGTACTTTCCTACCGAGCCCCCTGGGGCTGCCGGCAAGGGTGCTGCCGCGGACGCTGAGCCTGCCAAAGGGCAACTGGCTCCGGCAGGGCGTCAAGGCCTGGCCATGGAGACAGCCGCGCCCATGGCTGAGGAAATGCCTTTGGTCCTTGCCTTCGAGCCCCAGGCTCTGGCATGGGCACATCATACTATCTGATTCCTCCAAACAGGGGAAATTCCTGAGGAGCAGGAGGAAGCGGAAAAAGTAGCCCGCCGGTCCGCCCTGTACCAGTTCGTCGACGACCTCCTATACAGGAGAAGGCCGAACGGTGTGAAATTGAAGTGCATTCCCCTGGAGGAAGGACTAGAGCCATTGGCAGAGATACATGGAGGCATATGTGGCTCCCACATAGGGTCGAGGGCCCTTGCCAGAAAGGCGTTCCGGCAAGGTTTCTTCTGGCCCATCGCCCTCCAGGATGCGACGGCACTAGTAACCAAGTGTGAAGCATGTCAGTTCCATTCAAAGAAGCTTCATCAACCAGCTCAAGCCCTTCAAACAATCCCTCTCTCCTGGCCATTCTCGGTCTGGGGGCTCGATATACTGGGCCCTTTCCCCCGCGCTGTTGGGGGCTTTGAGTACTTGTACGTTGCAATTGACAAGTTCACAAAGTGGCCGGAGGTGGAAGCAGTGAGAAAGGTGACTGCTCAGTCAGCTGTCAAGTTCTTCAAGGGACTGGTCTGCCGTTTTCGTGTGCCAAACAGAGTCATCACCGACAACGACACGCAGTTCACGAGCCACACCTTCATGCAATACATTCAAGACCTCGGCAGCAAGGTCTGTTTTGTTTCTGTGGCACGCCCACGGAGCAACGGCCAAGCGGAGAGGGAAAATGCTGAAGTGTTGCGAGGCCTAAGGACGGAGACCTTTGACAAGCTGCACAAGAGTGGAAGGCGCTGGATTGATGAGTTGTCGACGGTTCTTTGGTCGATCAGGACGACGCCAAATCGAGCCACCGGTCAGACATCCTTTGCCCTAGTATAGGGGGCGGAGGCAGTTCTCCCCACGGAACTCATATACGGGTCACCTCGAGTGCTCACTTATGATGAGCTTGAGCAAGAGCAGTTGCGGCAAGATGACGCAATGCTCCTTGAGGAAGATCGTCTTCGGGCAGCTATGAGAGCAGCATGCTACCAGCAAGCCTTGCGCCGCTACCATAGCTGCAAGGTTCATGCCCGAAGCTTTGAGGAAGGCGACCTTGTTCTTCGGTGCGCTCAGTCGGCCAAGAATTCCAACAAGTTGACGCCAAAGTGGGAAGGCCCTTATTGGGTAATATGAGTCACCAGGCCCGGCGCAGTCCGCCTGGAGACCGAAGATGCTGTTGCAGTGAGCAACTCCTGGAACATCGAGCATCTTCGCAAGTTTTACCCATAAGGCGCGGCTTGCCGGGCCTCCCGGCAAGCCACCTTTTGTACAAGCTTTGTCAGCAAGGCATGTAACCCTTTGTACATAGCCAGGCGCAGACCCTGAGCATAAATAAATGAAGCGCTGGCGCCCTAAGTTATAGCATGCATGCTAGGTCGAGTCTCTTCCTTGGTTAGGGTTGCTAGTGCTTAGCAGCGACTAACCCCTAGCCTAGAGGTCGAGTGCACATCTATCTGTTTCTTTTCTGTCCTCCTTTGGTTCGCAGGGCACATGAGCACTTCTGCTGAGTTACTTGGAAGAAAGGAAGCGGACCGGCGTCCCGACCCCGGCAAACCAGAGTTGCCGGGGGCTGCAAGCACAAGGATCCAACCGCGGCAAGACAAGGTTGCTGGGGGCTGCAGATCCAGATAAGTCTTTCATCCTCTATCATGCATTTTGGAACGGAGCTGGGATATGTGAAACCTCATTTTATTTCTAGGCCACCGTGCTCCCCTTTTCTATACCCAAGGATTATCTCCTGGGCCCGGATTTGGTTGTAGTCGCGGTGGCAAGGAAGTAGAACGAGGAGCCTAAGCGCGCTTCATCCCTGCCTCCGCCAAGGGCGCGAGAGTGGTCGAGCGAAGTGGGGGGACAGCAAGGCCTGTTGCCGGGCGGAAAATGTTTATCATAAATTGTAACAAGGATTCGCTCCTTGTCGCGAGGTCTACCCAGGAACGAAAAACCCGGCAAACATCCCTTTTTCATTAAAAACATCCCACACAGGTACAGTCCGTACGGAATGAAAAACATGAACAAGGGGGATTACAAGCTTTAAATTTAACAAGGCCCAAAGGCTTACAGATTAAAAAAGAGATGAGATGCCCGTAATCCCTTTCTTGCCCCTCTCCTCGGGAGGCAGGTCAAGGAGGCGAAAGGGCGAAAGGGGTGCCTAGGCGAGCTACGAGCAGCAGAAAGCACCAAGAGAACACCTCGGTGGCCGCCTACGGGTGGGCCGGTCATGACGGTGCCGGGAAAGGAGCTGGAAGACGAGGCGGCAGGACCGGCAATACGCGATGAAGGCGTCGGTGCCCGCGTACTCCGAGTTGACGGCCTTGCTGCCCGCCCTCTTCCTCTTCCGCAGCCTCTCGACGCCAGCCACCCAAGGAGATAGCCCCGAGAAGTTCAAGGAGCTGGCCCCACCCCCGGCAAAACTCTGCCGGAGGAGCGGTCAGGTGCAGATGCTGCTGCTGCCGCACCCGCCCAGGTGCGGGGCGTCCGACGCCTAGTCGGACTCATCCCCGTCATCTGCCCCGCTGTCCTCCTCATCACTTTCACTCGAGGAAGAGCTTCCATCGTTGGAATCTCCATCGGAGGAGCTCTCCACGCAGCACATCGGGCAAGTCCCGAAGTCTCCGAAGACCTTGACAGAGAGCAGGCCGTCCTCCATTAATTTGAAGTAGAGGACGAGCCCCGCCGTCAAGCTGTGGATGCGAGCGAACGTCTTCCACCCACGACGGAGGTACATGACCCGAGGGACCGGGAAGTCGACGTCGACCCGTGTGCCCCCATTCCCACAGCCCCTCATGTGCAATCTGAGGGATTGGGGCGGGTCACGCTCCATCTCCCGAGCAAACGGGGTGGGAAGACGAAGACGGTGACGCGGAGGCCGGCGCAGCCTAATGAAGAATTCGCGGGGCTGGTCTCCAACATGGCCTTCCATTGGGAAAGGCATCATTGGTGGGGGCAAAGCCGGCGCGCCGCCCCGCCCAACTCTTCCCCGAGCACTACGACCTCTGCCCCGGCCTTTCCCACGGCCTCGCCCCCTCCCCTTCCCCTTGCGGCCGGCTCCACCACCGCGGGCTTAGGAGGGGGAGGGACGCGCTGTCGAGCGGTGACCCTTGCCGCCACCGTCGAGGGACCAGGATTCCCTTTTCTCCATGGCGAGTGAAAGGAAGAAGCAGAAGAGAGAGGAGATGGATGACAGAAGAGTGCGGGACGCCATCCCACCTTCCCCCTCCTTATAAAGGGGCAGGGTCGGGGCTCGGCCGCCCCGCTCGGCCAATCCAGCCACCAGAGGCGCAGGGAATCGGGACCAACCCGCTACCCCAACCAGCGATGGCCCGGTTTCCCGCCTCCATCGCTTGCCACCCCAAGCGCATGGAGGACGCGTGGCGAACATGCAAATTGAGGGGACAGCTGAGGCAACCTCTCCCCACCCCATGATCATGGGGTGTGGATGCCTTGAAGACCGCGACCCGGCCCCGCGCGGTAAATGAGCCGCGCCTCCACGCCTCCCTCTTTTTATGGGGAAGGCGTGAGCCGCCTCTTTACCACGATGTGACGCATACATGCGGGAATCGCCCCATGCATGCCGCCCACGTCATGCGCACCCCTCCACGCCGCGCGCGGGTCGTGGAAAGCGAAGCGCCTGAAAAGTTTTACCGCGGTAAAAAAAATGCCCCGCCTGCCCGCGCACCATTTTGGGCCCGGCCCAACAACGCATCGCACTTATGTGTGGCCCAGGCCCGAAGGCTCCTGTCGGTGTACAAAAGAAGAGTGCACCTTTGTACCCCTTTACCTATGCACGGGCAGTCGGAGCTGCGGCCGCGGTCACACCAAGCCGAACAGGGGAGGTAAACCAAGGCAAAACCGAAGCCCAAGACAGCCAGAGCAACGCCAAGACCAAGAACGCAAAGAAGCAGAGGGGCGGATCGGAGCAGTTTCCCCTGGCAAGACCCTTGTCGGGGACTGCCTCAGCAGCCTCGGCAAGACTCTTGCCGGGGCAGCACGCCCAAACACCAACAGGGCGAGCCACCCTTGAGCCCACGTCCCCAACACCATCAGCCACGTGGGGCCAGGGCTCGGGAGGCACCTCCGTGGTGGCATGCAGATCTTTGTGAAGACATATTCAAGATTAGATGAGGATAAGAAGACAACGACCCTCGACAAGATCCTTGCCGAGGAGAGCCACGAGCCCCCCGGCAAGATTCTTGCCTGGGATGACAGCACGCCATGGCAAGACCCTTGCCAGGCCCCCCGGCAAGGCTCTCGCCGAAGACGCCAGCAGGACCACTGCCAGGCCCGCACCAGCCAAGTCTCCACTGCCGTTCGCATGCAGCTGCTAGCCCGAACCAGCTGGGCAGGCACCTGCGTGGCAACATGCAGCTTCCAGGCTAACTCAGCAGGCACCTGCGTGGCGGCATGCAGATCTTCGTGAAGGCCCTACCACCGCGCCACCTCAGCTGCCTGCCTGCCTACATGGCGCCGCACGCATCGCTGGCCAGGGCGCGTGTCGAAGCGAGGAGGAGCAGCGACGGACGGGACGGGCCTCACCGCCGTCCTCGATAAAGCTAGGGGACACCTCAGCGGCGCATTAAATGCAACTTGTCATGTAATGCGAGCGATAAGCTCGCAATACTGTACGCCTTTCCACCTCCTGTATGCCACTGTGGCAGCCCCTTTCATCTATAAAAGGAGGCCCATGGCATACTGGGAAAGGATTCGGCTCTTTTGAACCACGCACTCACCATAGCTAGTTCGAGAGCTCAATAACTCTCTGAAATACACCCACGAAAGCAGGACTAGGGTTTTACGCATCCTCGCGCACTACTAGGAAAAGGCCTACTAGTGGCGCACCAGTTTTGCCTACTAATGGCGCACTACTGGTGCGCCACTAGTACCACGCCACTAGTATTAAGTACTAATGGCGCACCACTGGTGCGCCATTAGTATTAAATACTAATGGCGCACAACTGGTGCGCCATTAGTATCCGCCATTAGTATCTGGTATACTAATGGCGCATCACACCGTGCGCCATTAGTATAGACCAACATGCGCCATTAGTGTGCCTCTCAGGGGGCGATATTTACACATGTGCTTTACCATACTAATGGCGCACTGTGGGGTGATGCGCCATTAGTATCCTTTGGCATACTAATGGCGCACGTTCGGGTGATGCGCCATTAGTATGAATATTAGGGATTATTATTTTTTTCTTTTCTGATATTTGCACAGATTACAAAATATATTATTGGACAGAATATAGACAGCACCACACAACAACAGCAGATTCATTGAATACAATAGAAGATTAGTCTCCGAATACAATTCATCATATTAGTCTCCGAATTCAAAAGACTGAACAAAGATAGAACATTACCAGTCTCGAGACCGCGAGTAGCGAGTTTGTCTTCACATTACAAGTCGATATCGATCATCTAAACTACCATCACATAGAAGAGAGCTGCGGTCATCGCGATGAAACTGGTCTTCATCCGGTTCCTCCAACGCTCCCTCCTCTCTCCCGCTAGATAGCGCGCGTAACTAGATTCCGCCTCCGCCCTCGTGGTGAACCTGTCCCCGACACTGTCTCCGACACTCCTCCCAGTCGTCGTAACTGTTACCGCTGAAACGGTGAACCTGTCTCCGACACTCCTCCCAGTCGTTGTAGACTCCGGGAACCTTACCCTTGTACATGACATACGACAACATCTCTATGCACTAGCCAAACAACAGACAATACATAAGAAATATATAAGTATGCAACAAAAGGATCGGAAGAGAAAAGCAAGACATTAATAGCACGATTCATGTTCCTACTAATAAATAGCATCGATTACATCTAAGTTGAACGACTGTCCAAACCAAAGAGACATACAAGTTCATTAAAATTTAATTACAACATGAGCTAATCGATGTTTCAAAACTACACATAGCATCACTACTTTCGACTCGACTCATGGGACCGGAGCGTGGATGAAGCCGCCGTCTTTCGTGATGGTCATGACGTCGTGGGCGTTGTCAGCCTGCATTTGTAGCATTGTGTCTATCTCACTGTTGGACGGTTGATATTGGAGGTAGAACTGCCCCGAGGTACGAAGGACATCTTGATGGATGATTTCTACAAACTCCGACTGGATGCGAAAGAATTATTGTCGGATGTCCGCGTCCTAGATTTCTGCCAAGCTTGCGGCGCAATCTTTGAGATTATTTGGTAGCAGAAGGTGATTATGGTCCCGTACGATCGCCCGCATGTGATGGAGGGCGTAGTAGGCATCCTTCTGACCGCCAGGCAGCTGCTTGATGCAGGGGAATGTCGTATTGTGTGTGAACACGTGCCTGCCGTACCTACGAACTGGCCTCTTAAAGGTGCCTCCAGATGCGGCGTAGCCGGGGAGAGCATCATCAAGAACTTTCTTGATATTTGTGTAGTCTATCTTGGAATCACGGTCTGGGTCGAAATACGTGGCCATGGAATATTTCAGGCTTAAGAGGATGAGTGTGCAATGTGTGTCACTGCACAGAACACGGAAAGTTAGAAAAAATAAGAACGAGCGAAATCTGAGAAATCATATGTTACGGGGCGGTTAGGGGATGACTTACTCGGGAAAGTAAGGCACGAGGAAGTTATCCTTATCTAGGTTTGCCAGAATGACGCCTTCGAGGTGTGAACTCGCGACTTGCCGGTCCCCAGCGCTGCCCAAGATCTTGGCACGCATGTAAAAGGGGTCGACTATCACAATGTCCGGGGTCTTGTCTCTAATGATTCGCATCTCCATACTCAGCGAAAACAGCCGAACGAAGGTGTAGTGCAGCGGATGAAGGTTAAACATAGCAAAGATGTCATCAAACCGCAGGACGAACGTACCCCCGGCGGCGCTATCCACAAAGCCCTTGCCCTCTGGCACCTTGGCCACGAAAACCGGGTATGCCACATCATTCTCTCTGAGACGCCGCTTCTCCAAAGAAAGAACACTGTCATGCTGACTCCGCATAGCACCGGTTGCAGCATTGAGAATATTTGTCGGTAGCATCACCCTACCCGCCACATGCACCCTCCTCGAGATATCCTTAGGTGAAGGTGGTCCGTCCTGAGCACGGATCATACTCGGTGCCGGCTGGCTCGCACCAGCGCCCTTGTTAGTCTTTCGTTTCCCTCCCTTCTTCTTGATCTGCTGTAATGGGATCGAGTTCTGCTCACAGACCGCCTTCTTGAGCGTGTTGGGGCTGATAATATTTCGCACCTCAGCTATCTGAGGCTCGGTGAAGGCGGCAGCTAGAGGCGTCTCCTGAGAACTGAACGCCAGACGATGCCTGTTGCAATTGGGTTTCTCCGCCGTACCAGCTAGATCGCGATTGTCTTTTTAGGGTTGGGTTCTTGAGAATGAGGCCCGCAGAACTCGTCACCATACTCATGTTAGGCAAAGTACTTATCGACGTTGGTAAATATACCGTGGTCGTTGTCGTCGTCGTCCGGATCCTGTGCCATATGCATGTCCGGATCCTGTGCCATAGGGTTGTCCGGCATGTCCGGTAGTGTTGCGGCGTTCTTGCCATGGCTTGGCGCTGGCACGACTGGCGGTCTTGTCTGTGGGGTGGTGTCCCCCGCCCCCAAACGAATCTGGCTCTTCGGCCAAAGCCGGGGCCACCTTACGCAGGCGCTGAGGGTCATCACATCATCTTCGTCGGCCCCAATGGGTCGAATCGGAGGTAACAACTCGTCGCAGCCTGGCAGCACCCGTACCAGTTCAACCCTATACAAGGTGGGTGGCATCGGATTAACGTGGAACACGTGGTTGCCCGGTTGAACGATTCTGCCCTTGGCGACATCGACCAACTCGCCGCCCACGAAGTGCAGGAGAGTGCAAGGAATGTCGGCGGCGCCCTGCGAAAACATGTAGGGCGTCAGGGATGCCCAGTCAAAGGCAAGGAGATGAAGTCATCTGCCGAGAGGCTTAGTTACCGTGATGCCGTCGAGCTCGGCTAATGTCGAGGCACCGCCAACGGCGGGCGTGCAACTGACGGAGGGGCCGCTTGCTGGCGAGGTGCCGGCCGGCGTACACCTGGGTGCATTAAGCTCCATTGCCCGTGTCGGCGCCGGAGACACGAATACCGCCTCCGCCGGAGACACCAATGGCGTCGCCTGCGCGTTGTGCGAGTTGCTGGCCATGAAGCTGGGAACTGGGGGAGGCCCCTGTTGGCCGCCCGCAATCCACGTCGTCAGCCCCTGAATCAAGGTAGGCACCATGGCGGTGAGCGTCGTTCCCAGTTGTTGTTGCACTTGCTCTTGGACAATCTCTGGAATCCGCGCCACTTGTGCCTTGAGTTCTTGAACCTCGCACGACTGGCTTTCCGAGCTGGTCGTTTTCTCCTTTCGCCCACCAGCGGTATAGTATGACGACCATTTTGTGGACAAGCCTTTGCCGGCCACATGACCAGCTGACGACGGCTTACTGAGCTTATCCTTGTTTTTCATTACGTTCAACGCCCTATTTAAAGGGGTGTCGAAAGGGGAGCTCTGAGACGACCCCGTGCTACTGCTTTCAGCCTCCTGCGGAAGGAATGTGAACCATTTAGAAATTTGGCTTCATTAATTAGAATGCAACCATATGGTGCTAATTACGTGGGGGTGTATTCCTTACCAGAACAAGCTCAAGCGCCCTGGTCTTTGGATCCGTGGTAAGCTCCTTTGTTACCGGGTTCCCCTTGTACCGGGCCCTGACAAAGTTCCTGGTCTGCTTGTCACGGTATATCTTGAAGCGGGGCGGTAGGCCTTGCTCGGCACGCTCCGCGTCCTCCTTGTCCCATATAGGCTCCGCCACTCTGTAACCGCCGGGACCGAGTTGGTGGCCCCTAAGTTCAACTGCCGCATTTCTTTCCCCCACTGACTTGATTCGGAGGTTGCGCTGCTCTCGCACTTGATCTTGAACTCCCTGTAGTCATCTTCGCTGATCAAAGGATATTTCGCCTTGATCTTCTCATAACTATCACCTTTTTCAATCATTGCCTTCACCGTGCTTCTCCAAGTAGATAGGGCCGTGCTCATCCTCGTGAGGGCGGCACTGTTCACTTTATTCCCTGAGAGGCGTGTGTTTGCAAAGTCAGCAGGGAACTTGTATCGTTCGTGCAGCTTCGTGAAGAGGAGATTGCGCAAATTCCCTCGGTCCTTATGCCTTAGGTTCTCGGTGTTGATCGAGATGGTGCTCCGGAGAATGCACCCGAGCTGAACGGAGTACCCCTTGACTAATTCTTTGGGCGCCGTTGGATGCCCGTCGGAGTTCACTTCAGTAAATTCCTCCTTGACGGTGCCGAGCACGCTCGGGCGCCGGTCCTTCCGTTGCCTCTTCGGTTGGCTGCCATCTGTGTGTGCGCCGCCATCATCAGTGGTGGCATCCTTGGCGGGACCATCAGTGGTGTCATCCCCAACGGCACTAGGGGTTGTGTAGTCAGGATCGGTGTCTTCCGCGGTGTCCTCATAGCGGTGAGGTTCTTCCTCCAGCTCCTGGGACAGCTCCCAGAATTGCTTGCCGCCCGAACCGCCGGCCTCATTGTTGTGGGCCATGTTTCGCTCTAAATAGGAAAAAAGTTTTGTCAAAAAGTTGGTTATTGTCAAGGAACAAGATCATGGTCTCATCATTTAGGGTTTGTCAACACCGAGGCATCCTAAAAGCTAAGCTTTTATCATTTAGGGTTTGTCGACGCCGAGGCACCCTAAAAGCCTAAGCGTACATCATTTAGGTTCCCATCGACACCGAGGCACCATAAAAGCCAAGGTTTTATCATTTAGGGTTTGTCAACGCTGAGGCACCCTAAATGCTGAGTTAAGTTTCCATCATTTAGGGTTTATCGATGCCGAGGCACCCTAGGTTGACTGATATATATGGGTATCTTCTAATAATATACCCTACTTAATTAAGGACAAACACCAAGAGACAGTAAACATATCACACTTCTATATGTATAACACAAGAGGCAGTTGATCCTACTTAATTAAGTACTAAGATACCCCGGCCCATGCATTAGTCGCAAGTACCCCATATGTCCTATTTTTAGCAAAGTCATGCTAAAATTCACGGAAAATTTCAGCATGACCTTTGCTGAAAATAGGACATATGGAGTACCCAAATTTGCCGGAACGGAAGTTAATCGACATTCCGGCAAACTCAAGGGCCTCTCGGGGTACCTGCAAAATCATCACGACACGATCGTCGGAGACAAAACCCAGCAAACTAGCAATTGATGGATCAACACGTAAAACATGTCCAATAAGAGCATATAATTCAACAACTCCACTGAAAATGAGAGCTGAAAGATGCAGGGAGCACAAACAGCTCAGAAAAATCAATCCATCTAGCATTTCAGGTTTTGCTAGAAATACCTTTAACATCAGTATCAGTATGATTATAGAGTCAACATCAGTATGATTTATAGAGTCAAATACCTTCAACGAGGGATACAAATAATTTTCATTTTCATATTTTAAGAACTATAAATAAACCATCCAGTAAGTATAATCAAGGTAATCAACCATTCCCATAAAACAAGACAAGTTTTATTCAGTACTGCTAATATGGTTGGAGATTACTATGAACATGTGGCAAGACTACTTTGATAACAAGGGCCACTAGTTGGCCAGTAGTTGAACTAGCAGCTTGGCCATCACTGACGCCATGCACTGTTGTGACAGCTCTTAGCAGTAACCTCCAAGGCTCCGACAACCGACACAGATAACCTGTCTCAAAGATGAGCCTCAAGACAAGCTTCACATTCTACTTTATGCTTCATTGAAGTTCAGAGAACTCTCCAAAAGAAAGGTTCAGGTGCCAATTGGTATCATGTTAAAGCCAACAATGTAAAATGATCTACAACCTTATGTAAAGTGCCAACTCCACAGATTTCTTTTTAACAGCTTTTATATTTATTTCTAGAAGCAACACAACAGGGTTAAACACCAGAATCTTGAGTTTAATTTTTTCCAGAATTTTAGAGGCCCCACAAATTCAGTTCAGGTATTTTATACCATGTTATAGACAATAAAGTACAGAGGTTTAGCCCTGGTCATTAGATTCAGTTTCCTAATCTTTTTGTTTTCTACAAAGATATTCCCAACCTTCATGATGCTGGTAAGAAAAGAGCTACTCTCTGAATCTTTTATCTATTTATACCTGTAAATTAGCACTCTGATGCTGGCCTTGACAAATGATCCCACTATGTTGTTTGCTGGAATCTGCAAAATGATCCCACTATGTTGACAAATGATCCCACTATGTTGTTATACTTGAGCACACTGTAACAAAATCAAAACCACAATAAACAGTGGTCAGATATAATAGGTACAATTACACAAAGCATCTGAATACACACATACTTCATCTATCAAGTATAACTCTGTCAAGCTAAGAAGGTATGAGCTGTTCATGGAAGCCTTTGATCATAATATCTAAAGGCATAGACAAAATCTACAAGCACTCAACAAAAAGGTCACACGCACCCACTCAGAGGGACATCGTATTTAAATCTAGAAAATGAAGATGATCCATTTCTACATGGAATCAATCAAGTACAGAGCTATGCCACATACTAGGGATATCACCCACACACAAAAAATCAGTGCTTTAGGGATATGAAACAGTTATCTGGTGGGAAGACTGTTGCTGCACTGGCATTGCTGTTGGCCATTCACAATTTCAGGCAATCACCATTCTACATACTGGATGAAGTCGATGCAGCTATCATATAGGCACGGTGGCAACTGGTCTATGATGCTGGTCTGAGGGCAACAACAGCAGAGTTGCAGTGGCAGCAGTGCAGCAACAGCAACGGGATGAGGCTATGGTGCACAGCAGGGGCGCGCGCGACAGGACCAACAGTGGGACGCGGACACGCACGGGCGGCTGCGGGCACGGAGGGCGCGTTCCAGGGCGAGGCAGGGCATGACCCAAGCAGGCGCGGGTGCGCGCGGGGGGG
>NC_057805.1:149759570-149760336 GCF_018294505.1 Triticum aestivum
AGTGGTGGGGGGCGCGGGGGCGGCGGCGCGGGGGAGCTGCAGTGGTGGGGGCGCGGGGGCGGCGCCGCAGGGGAGCTGCAGTGGTGGGGGGCGCGGGGGCAGCGGGGGTGGAGTCCGGCGGGGGTCGGGGTGGCGGCGTCGTGGGTCGGGGCAGCGGGCGGGTGGATCTGGCGAGGGAGAGGGACGAAGGGGATCTGGCGAGGGAGAGGGAGGAATTAGCTAGGGGGGAAGCTTACTAATGGCGCACCCCGCAGCGGTGCGCCATTAGTATGGTTTTTTAGATAGCAATGGCGCACCCACGATCGGTGCGCCATTAGTAATCTTTTTTTATATAGCAATGGCGCACCAGCCAGAGGTGCGCCATTAGTAATATTTATTTTATATAGCAATGGCGCACCAGCCAGAGGTGCGCCATAAGTAAAAAAATTTATTATGATTTTTTGTTGCATCTAATAATTTTTTAGAAAATGAATATGAATATGAAACATTAATAAATTTTTTATAAAAACAGTAATAATTTTTTAAAAAATATCATCAAATTTGTTATTTGAAAATATTTATGAATATGAAAAAATATCATCAAATTTATTATTTGAAAATATCATCAAATTTGTTATTTGAAAATATAATCAAATTTGTTATTTGAAAATATAATCAAATTTGTTTTGTTGCAATTTTAGTTGCATTCATTTGTGACGGTGGAGCGGGCCGGGGAGGGCGCCGGGGAGGGTGCGGGGGGTCGTCGGCGGCGGTGGAGCGGGGGAGG
>NC_057805.1:149760642-149774999 GCF_018294505.1 Triticum aestivum
TCCATGAAATTTAAAAATATTCATGAGTTCAAAAAGTGCCCATGAAATACAATCAAGAAATGAAGGCTACAATTTAAATACAATCGATCTTAGCTAGCTATCTGTTCACAATCTTCTTGCCCTTATTTTTTGTAAATGGAGTTCTTCTCTTGAACGGACGTCCTTTAGGTAGGGTGGTCCTGCTTGTTCTTGTGGTGTATGCTGATACTTCATCGTCGTCGTCATGTTCCATCTTCGGGTCGCCGTACTTGTCGAAGTCTTGCTCATTGGCGACTCCATCCATTCCGATGATCTTCCTTTTGCCTCTCCTCACGACAACACGACTGGGCTTTGACGGGTCCGTAATGAAGAAGCATTGGTCCACTTGGGAAGCCAGTACCCATGGATCACTTTTCGTGGTGACGTTCGCGCCTGCGGTCTTGGATTTGGCTTCGGGTATAACCATTGTGGTGAAATACCGGTCATCTTTTATGACGCTCTTGGCCCATCTGACACGGATCATCGGGACCTTCTCTCCATCGAAGCTCAGCTCCCAGATCTCCTCGATCCTTCCGTAGTATCTGTCCTTGTCGTTACCGGTGTAGGATTCCATCGTTACCCCAGAGTTCTGATAACCATCGCTCTTCATGTCCTTGTCCTCGGTGTAGAATGTGTAGCCGTTGATATCGTATGCCTCATACGTCATCAGGTTGTGCTCGGCGCCCTGTGACAAGGCGAATATGAGTTGTTCTTCCGCGGAAGAATCCTCATGTAAAGGGTACGACAGAAGCTTCTGCTTGAACCAACGCGTGAAACATGAGTTGTGCTCTTTGATTATATCTCCGTCCGTCCTCTGTTGGCCTCGGTCATTGTACGTCTTCTCAATAAAGGTTTTGCTCTACCACCCAAGGATCGACCACGTCTATGTGTTGTAGCGTGACTAGGTTTGCTCTTACAAAGTCGGCGAGTCGACCCTCGAAGTCAACATGCATTTCGCGGTGACCCTCACGGTGACCCCATCTAGCAAGCCTGCCGAGGTGCCTGTTGACGGGCAGACCAACAGGGTTCTCGATGCCTAGATAATTCGTGCAGTAGGAGATACACTCTTCGGTCAGAAAGCCCTTCGCTATGCTTCCCTCTAGACGTGCCATGTTGCGAACGTATCCTTTGATGACACCATTCATCCTTTCGAACGGCATCATGCTGTGCAGGAACGTCGGCCCAAGTTGGACGATATCCTCCACGATATGGACCAGCAAATGCACCATAACATCGAAGAATGCGGGCGGGAAGTACATCTCAAGCTCGCATAGTATCACCACGATCTCTTCCTGTAGCCTTCTGAGTTGCCTCACGGCAATCGACTTCCGAGAGATGACGTCGAAAAAGTTGCATAGGCCAAATAGCGTTTCACAGACGTGCGCATCCATGATCCCACGGATTGCAACTGGAAGTATCTGCGTCATCAGCACGTGACAGTCGTGGGACTTCATCCCGCTGAACTTCTGCTTCGCTGGGTCTAGGTATCTACTTATCTTCCCCGCGTAACCGTAAGGAAGTTTTACTCCTACGAGGCAGGTGAAAAACTGATCGATCTCCTCCTGACTTAGAGTGAAGCACGTGGGAGGGTAGTCATTTCCGGTCTTCTTGGCCTTTTTGCCTTTGCGACGACTTTCCGTGTCCGGCTTCACCTCATCATCATCATCATTAGCGTGAAGCTCCTCCCTGATGCCCATTGATTTCAAGTCTGCCCTTGCTTTCGGCCCATCTTTGGTCCTCTCTGGCATGTTGAGCAGGATACCAAGCAGACTCTCGCACACGTTCTTCGTGATATGCCTGACATCAAGGCTGTGAGGCACACGATGGATCTTCCAGTACAGCAAGTCCCAGAAAACAGACCTCGTTTTCCATACCTTCAGCAGCGGCTCTGGTGCCTTTCGCTTCTTTCCCGGCTCTGGCACCTTTTGCTTCTTTCCCAGCAGTGGGCAATCTTTCCAATTTTTCAACAGCCTGTCTATTTCCTCGCCGCTCCTCGTACGCGGGCGTCTTCGGGGTTCGGTTTCACCATCGAACAGATCCTTGCGTTTCCTCCACGGGTCATCGTCGCAAAGCCACCTTCGATGTCCCATGAACACAGTTTTCGAAGACCCAGGATCTCTATCTAGCTGGCGATACGTTGTGTCATCTATGCACCTGACGCATCCAGAAAATCCGTGGACCACCTGCCCCGCGAGATATCCGTAACCGAGATAGTCGTGCACCGTCGTGAGCAGTGCGGCTCTCATAGGGAAATATTCTTTCTCTGCGGCGTCCCACGTATTGGCTGGCGTTTTCCACAGCGTGTCTAGCTCCTCTTTCAGTAGCCCCAGATACAGATTGATGTCGTTCCCTGGTTGTTTCGGCCCTTCAATTAGCATACTCATGTGAATGTACTTCCTCTTCATGCACAACCAGAGGGGAAGGTTGTACATCCACACGAACACAGGCCAGGTGCTATGTGTGCTTCTCTGGCTGCCAAACGGATTGACTCCATCGGTGCTTGCGCCCAGCACGATGTTCCTTGGATCCTTCCCAAATTTTGGGTGTTCGAAGTTCAACGCTTGCCACTGGCTCCCATCCTTAGGGTGACTCAGCATCTTGTCTTTTTTATTTATCTCCAGATCAGTTGCGTCATCTTCTCGCTTCTTCTCCTCCCATCCGCGTGCCAACGCAGGAGCTTTACTACCTTAGGGTCCGCGAAATACCGCTGCAGACGAGGAGTGATCGGAAAGTACCACACCACTTTTCGAGGAGCTTTCTTCCTCTTCTTGTATCGAGTGACGCCGCACACCGGACATATGGTAGACTCCGCGTGCTCGTCCCGATAAATGATGCAATTGTTCAAGCACACATGGTATTTCACGTGCGGTAAATCGAGAGGACACACGATTTTCTTTGCCTCCTCGAAACTGGTCGGGCACTTGTTCCCCTTGGGAAGACGTTCGTGCCAGAATGACATGTTCTCATCGAAGCATGCGTCGGTCATTTTGTGTTTTACCTTCATCTCCAGAGCCATGAGCGTTACTTTCAGGCGGGTATCCTCGGGCCTGCATCCTTCATACAATGGAGTAACCGCGTTTGCTCTTGCGTTATCCGTCTGCTTGAGAAGCAGCTCTTGAATATGAGGGTCCTGCACCCAGCCCATGGATGGTCCATCGTCGTCTGCTCCGCCGGCATCTTCATCTTCATGATCATGCCCTTCGTCTGCTCCGGCATCTTCCTCATCATCATGTCCGGCATCTTCTACATGATGACTGTGTACAGCATCACAGTCATGATCATGTCCTGGAGATTCTTCGTCTTCTCGCCCGCCCGAGCCGCGGTGGTTGTCTTGCTGCCCTTCCTCATTTCTTGCCCGGCCCCCATGGACGACTTCATAGTCATCTTCATCACCTTGCCACCGATAGCCATCCATGAAACCACGCAAGAGCAGGTGGTCCCGCACCTGCCCGGAATCCGGGTCCGCAATAAGGCTCTTCAGCTTGCATCTTCGACACGGACATCTTATCTCCGTCTTGTTCTTTCGAAGCATCTCGGCCTTCGCGGAGCTCAAAAACCTATTCACGATGCCTTCGGTCATCATGCGGACAATGGTCGCCTGCGGGGTAGAGCAAAACGATATTTTGGAACCAAGACAAAATTTGGCATGACTTTCCCTAAAAATAGGACCAAAAGAATGCATAGTGCCAAAATTCTCGCCGAAACGGAAATGAATCAACATTCCGGCAAAATATTGGCAACTATCGCATTTCAAATACCGGTACCGGCAAACACAAACATATATGCAACACCACAAACATATGCAACACCACAAACATACATAGATCTAGCTAGGCCATAAAAAGTGCATGTGCACGTTGTTGGAGGGAGAACAACATAAAGATAGCTTCGCCCTTACTTACCTATTAAGAAAAGGTAATTTAACCACTTAATTTGGATGAATCTATGGTGCAAATGAGGTGAGGAGGAGGAGGCAGCCGAGACAAGCTTGGAGGAGGAGGTGGAGAGAATGAAGTGGGGAAAGTGAGTGGGTAGGTGTGGCTGTCCAAAATATCTAGCTGGTCCCAGGTTACTAATGGCGCACCACCTACAAATGCGCCATTAGTAACCCTGGTTACTAATGGCGCACCTGCTGGTGGTGCGCCATTAGTAGTTTTGCAAAAAAATAAAAAAAATATACACTAATGGCGCACCAGGGCACAGTGTGCCATTACTAGTTTAAACTAGTAATAGCGCACTATACCCTGGTGCGCCATTAGTAGTTTTGCAAAAAAAATAAAAAAATATATAGTAGTGGCGCACTATGTGGCTGGTGCGCCATTACTAGTTAGAACTAGTAATGGCGCACTGTGCCCTGGTGCGCCATTAGTATGTTCGGAAAAATAAAAAAATTGTTACTAGTGGCGCACCGTGTGTCTGGTGCACCATTAGTGTCTTTCACACTAATGGCGCACCAGCACATGGTGCGCCACTGCTATATAGTAGAGGCGCACCACATGTCTGGTGCGCCATTAGTGGCCATTTCATCTATAGCCCTTTTCCTAGTAGTGGTGGCCCGAACCTAGGTAAGCGATCCTTGTGCTGACTACTGATCCTACTCTTCTCGCAACCCTGCGCCCCGGCAACCGTAGTAGGGATTCTTGTGATCCCATAGGTGTCGTTCCACACCGACAAAGTTACTACGAGATTTAGTCTGAATAAGCACAAAATAAATCATGACGGCTATAGCAGAGATTAAACTAATCATGTGGACTAGCATAGTAGATGAATATATCGAATCTAGGACACAGACTAGAAACATGAATTCTACCACGATTTCGAACAGGAAGGAAAGAAACACATACGGTGCAACGAGAGCAGCACTATTGGCGTTGAGGTTGTCGCCCATGTCGTTGAGGAAGAGGTTGCCGAGGTCGTGGAAGAAGTCGTCGTCGGTACAGTCATCGCTGCCAGCAGTCGTGAGACTGCGCTCCCCAAATTTCAACAGCGCCCGCCGAATGGAGCGCAGGAGGGATTGGCTATAGGGGACATTGCGGCCGCCGAATGGAGCACAGGAGTAGCCCACGAAGTAGTAGATGGTGCTCCTCCCTAGTCTGTACTCTTATCTCTATCTCTACTACTCTTCTTTGTTTTTTATAATATACTAGTAGTAGCTATCAAATCAAATAGTACTACGCCGTCCGCTGCACGCCCGGCTGAACACGCCTCCTCGCCTCCATCAAACCCCTCTGTTAAACCCGCATAACTAGCTATAGCTAGCTCCATGAAGGAAATATGCCCTAGAGGCAATAATAAAGTTATTATTTATTTCCTTATATCATGATAAATGCTTATTATTCATGCTAGAATTGTATTAACCGGAAACATGATACATGTGTGAATACATAGACAAACAGAGTGTCACTAGTATGCCTCTACTTGACTAGCTCGTTGATCAAAGATGGTTATGCTTCCTAGCCATAGACAAAGAGTTGTCATTTGATTAACGGGATTACATCATTAGGAGAATGATGTGATTGACTTGACCCATTCCGTTAGCTTAGCACTTGATCGTTTAGTATGTTGCTATTGCTTTCTTCATGACTTATACATGTTCCTATGACTATGAGATTATGCAACTCCCGTTTACCGGAGGAACACTTTGTGTGCTACCAAACGTCACAACGTAACTGGGTGATTATAAAGGTTCTCTACAGGTGTCTCCAAAGGTACTTGTTGGGTTGGCGTATTTCGAGATTAGGATTTGTCACTCCGATTGTCAAAGAGGTATCTCTAGGCCCACTCGGTAATGCACATCACTATAAGCCTTGCAAGCATTGCAACTAATGAGTTAGTTGCGGGATGATGTATTATGGAACGAGTAAAGAGACTTGCTGGTAACGAGATTGAACTAGGTATTGAGATACCTACGATCAAATCTCGGGCAAGTAACATACCGATGACAAAGGGAACAACGTATGTTGCTATGCGGTCTGACCGATAAAGATCTTCGTAGAATATGTAGGACCAATATGGGCATCCAGGTTCCGCTATTGGTTATTGACAAGAGAGGTGTCTCGGTCATGTCTACATAGTTCTCGAACCCATAGGGTCCGCATGCTTAACGTTCGTTGATGATATAGTACTATGAGTTATGTATGTTGGTGACCGAATGTTGTTTGGAGTTTTGGATGAGATCACGGATATGACGAGGAACTCCGGAATGGTCCTGAAGTAAAGATTGATATGTGGATAGTAGTGTTTGATCTCCGGCAAGGTTCCAGAATCCATCGGAAGGGGTTCCGGATGTTTCCCCGAAATGTTTGGGCATGAGAACACTTTATCCGGGCCAAAGGGGAAAGCCCACGAGGTTTTTGGAAAGCGCAAAAGGAAGTTTTGCGGAGTCCAGGGGCCAGACGCCAGGGTCCCTGGCGTCTGGGTCCAGACGCCAGGAACCCTGCCGTCTGGCACTGGAGTCCGAGAAGGACTCTTGCCTTTCGGGTGAAACCGACTTTGTGGGGGCTTTTACTCCATGTTTTGACCCCAAGGCTCAACATATAAATAGAGGGGTAGGGCTAGCACCCAAGACACATCAAGAAACACCAAGCCGTGTGCCGGCAACCCCGTCTCCTCTATTTTATCCTCCGTCATTGTTTTCGTAGTGCTTAGGCGAAGCCCTGCAAAGATTGTTCTTCACCAACACCGTCACCACGCCGTCGTGCTGCCGTAACTCATCTACTACTTCGCCCCTCTTGCTGGATCGAGAAGGCGAGGACGTCACCGAGCCGAACGTGTGCAGAACTCAGAGGTGCCGTGTTTTCGGTACTTGGATCGGTCGGATTGGGAAGACGTACGACTACATCAACCGCGTTGATATAACGCTTCCGCTTATGGTCTACGAGGGTACGTAGACAACACTCTCCCCTCTCGTTGCTATGCATCACCATGATCTTGCGTGTGCGTAGGAAATTTTTGAAATTACTACGTTCCCCAACACTCCAATGGGCTATGTTGCCACATAACCACCAGATGGTTTGATTGAGCTCAGTCGAGATGGTTTAGTAGGAGAATGTGGATATTTCTCAAAAAAAAAAGAACACGTGGAAAAAGTGAAGCAACGTGCAGCTCTTTTTAAATGAACGTACAATTTTATGGCATGAATACTACTTCCTGCTTTTACAATATTGAACTAATATCGGCATTTATACATCACTATAATTTCTTTTTCTTTCAATCTATTAGCACATATATTACTGCATTTCCCTTTTACCAAAATCACTCTGTTATATTAATACATGCCTTGCACATGTATACATACTAGTAAATGTAGGTTTTTGAATGCGGCGAGGAGGCGGGTATAGCTGGGAGTGCAGCGGGCGGCGCCCTGGGCTGGCGCGCTGCTTCAAATGGCGGATGAGAGGTCGCGTCCGTCCTGACCCCCTTGACGGTGCACGTCACCTTGTGTCCAGATTTGAGATACCACGTGTACCAGATGAATGACTCCAAGCTCGACCACCGTGATGCAAGAGGTGCGAGCCGAGGAACACTGTTGGAGACACCCTCCTCGTCATCCTCTGAGTCCTAGAAGATCTCACCCACATCATCATTAGGCATGCAGCCGCCTTCATAGACAACATGCAGAGAAGGAGTAGAGGCGACTGGGGATGCACCACGTCGTGGGCACTCCATACGTGCTCGTGTGCGTGCAGCGTGCATGCTTTTCCATCGGTGCTAGCTGTAAGGCCGAGGCTGCGGTCGTCTTCGTCTCCGGCTTGTCGTTGAGCAACGATGGCAAAGAGGTGCTGCAAGAGATGCGTAGGCGCTGTTGTGTGCGAGCTTCTTCAGAGCATGACGAACTGGACGTCACCGCAGATGGCGCACGCCTCCATGCAGCCGAGTGTGTG
Organism: Triticum aestivum; assembly: GCF_018294505.1. Taxonomy (NCBI): domain Eukaryota; kingdom Viridiplantae; phylum Streptophyta; class Magnoliopsida; order Poales; family Poaceae; genus Triticum; species Triticum aestivum. The sequence goes on from NC_057805.1 coordinate 149,768,544, forward strand.
CGTATGCATGTGTTATTCACGTGCATTCTGCGGCCGAGTGTGTGTGCATGCATGTGTTGTGTATGTGCGTTGTGTGCTCCGTGCTATGCGCGTTTGTGCATGAGTTGGATCGGCATGAGTTAGTGCGTTGGCATGTGTACATGCGTGGCTGCATGCATCCTGTACATGTGTGGCTTCTTGCATGGTTATCAATATAAACTAATAAAATACCTTCAACTTAGCATCCTGATGTATCGTCTCTACTGGTTAGCAAAGAGTTCATGTTCTTTTATTTGTTTATAGGCAAGCAGGCGGCAAAAAACAGGGGAAAACATGCAAGGTTCCTTGTAGACGCTCCAGCGCGAGGTTCCTTGCTCCTTCTCGGTCATGAGGAATTTATGTTCTTCCACTCTTTTTTTTACGTGAGCTTTATTCATCCTTTTCCCAACACACGAGACATCTAGCATGAAGGTGCATGTGTCATGCAAGAAAATGGAGATAATCAGATAAGCAGTGCGTAAGTGAGTCGTGCACTTCGATGGCACCTACTCCCATACGCAATATTTTTTCTCCTCGATGGCACGTGAATATTGCACGTACTCAACGACGGAGCACGGGATGGTAGCCATGACATGGTCAGCTCTTTTTTGGAGAGAGTACGTACTAAATAACTTTGATGTGTCCCGTTAACTCGCAGAACGACGAGAAGCTTGCTTACTAGGCCTCCTCCCTCGCCAACGCATGCGTGGTGGCTCTCAGCACGAGGAGAAACTTTTGCTTACAAGCGGTGGACGTGCAGCAGTTCATTTGGTGTCAGATTGCCAGAAGTACTATTGTAGTATCACCATTATTGTTCGACTTCCGGAAGAGGCGAAGAGCCAAGCGCAATGCTAGCCATAGTGGGAGTAACATAAGTAGGAGTACCTCCTTTTTTATTCTAGAAACAACCACACACGAATATTGGACGGTAGCAGCACAGCAACTGAATCAAAAATCGAAACCTTCCTGCCCGGTGCCAGCTGAGCCCGCCGCTCCACATTGATGGCAAGTTAGGGCGACGTGACCTCTCAATGCTTCTATGTTGAAGCGGCGCGCCGACCAAGGGCAGCGCCCGCTGCATGCCCGGCATTTCAGACTACACATACTTTGTGAGACAAAAGGTGGGGCCATTATTAATGATATAGTATTATACTAAAGAGACTAACTATTGTAAGCAGGCTACGTATTAGGTTGGTTCTAGATGATGTGTCAACTTCATATAGCCGGGTGTTGGCTATACTATTAACCATGCTGTGAGTTGGAGAATTTATTAAGTCATTAATTAATAATTAACGGACGCCATAATTACTCAGTCGTTTCTGATTCTTTAGGATAGTGGGGCTATTATTGACTTGGATGTGGGGTTTGGGCCAAAGGCCTGCTATTATACTACTTGGTCTTACTCGCACGACCGACCTGACAGGCTCTACCCTAGCCGCCGCTATATCATATGGTTTCGCACCATTCCAGATCTTAGCGCCGCCATGCAATTCTTCTCCATCCCTCCTTCCGGCGTGCACCGCGAGAAGGGACAGCAATCCTCCGAACCCTGCCTTTCGTGATCCTGTACGGGAGAGGGGCGATCAGGTTTTTGGGGAGCACACTCCTGTGACTGCTGCCAGCGACGACTTCCTCAATGACAGCCTTCTGCCCTGACCTCGGTAACCTCTTCATCAATGACATGAGTGACAACATCAGCCACAGCGGTTCAACTCCTGCTGTACAGTATGCGATTCTGTCCTGCTGGTTTAGTCCGCATCATTACTTTGATCTTAGCAATTGTTGTCATGATCTATTTACTGTTGATTCGGATTACATCTCATATAAATTGCTCATAGATTCAACAATCCAATCCAAAAACCTAATTATAGGCAATTACTCCGAGTGGTTTTGCTGCGCTTTTGAAGCCACCAACTTTTAAGGGGGTGCAATATAAAAGGTGGCGCACAAGAGCAGTATGTTGGTTTCGGATCATGTACTGCTATGACGCCACTAAGCGTAAGCCTGAGGGCGATCTTAATCCTACACAGCAGGAAGCTTTTGAGAACATGGATACCCTCTTCAAACCCGCCCTGCTGAGTGTTCTTGACGATTCCATTGTGGATTCATATATGTCATTCCATAGTGGCAAAGACATGTGGGCTATGCTCGAGGCCACGTTTGGGGCCTCCGGCGCTGGCAACGAGTTGCACGTCATGGAGCAATTCTATGACTACAAGATGACTGATGAATGCTCTGTTGTTCAGCACACTCATGAGATACAGTCACCCGCTAAGGAACTTGAGTACTTCAAGTGTGTGTTGCCGGACAAATTTGTTGCTGGGACCATCATTGCAGCTTCCACCTTCGTGGAACGATTTTGCTACTTCTCTGAAAAACAAGAGACATGAGTTTTCTGTTTTGGATCTCATTAGCACTCTTCATTTTGAAGAAAAGGCGAGAGCAAAAGACACACGTGCTTGGGTCGCTGAGGGAGCTTCTAGTGCCCACATGGTACATGAGAAGAACTTCCAGCCCAACCAGCCCCAAAACAACAAGAAAAAATCTCAGGGGAAAGGCGATTTTGATGCAAAGAACAAGCCGTCACATTCTACCAACTTCAAGAAGAATTCTCATAACGGGAAGGGATACAAACCTCAATTTTGGTAGCACTGCACAAAACATATATGGCTGCCCGTACCTGCTGTCAGCTAACCTCATGGTGCTCCAGGTATTCCTACATTCGTAACTAGGTACAATCACCACCGCAAGATGAAATAAGCCTATTCGTACATTGACTTGCTGATTGCAGTGCGGAACGATCCTGTCATGTGTGGAGTAGCAAACAAGCAGTGCAGCCGAAAGTGGAAATCAACTAAGGACTTATGAAATTATATATAATCTTCCTCAAGCAGGTCAGTATCCCCTTCGTCCAGATGATCATGTTTTGTCATGCCGAGCTATTGATATGTGCTACTGTTTTGCATCACCGTGTAAGTATAGTTATTGTTTTCCTATCTTTTCAGATTCAGGACAATGAAAATGACTTCAGGGGAACTGCACAATATGGACTCATGTTGAGCCATCTTTATTACCTCATGTGTTTGCTGCAAATGTGTCAGCATCAATTGCAAGATGAGGCAGCTAGCTAGCTGTGGAGTTGCCAACATGCTCAAAGTGATCGCAACATTGAGAAGAAACAAGCATGCCTAGGAAATTAATGCGTGCGCAGGGAGGCCCTTTGCTCAGAGAAGCATCGACCGATTTTCTTTATTTCCACACCTTCTCACAGCTTTGTATTGGTTATAGTATGGTGAATCATTGAGATCCATAAACATGCTGACCTTTTGTTCTTCTGAATGTTAGTATGCATACCGTATCTTCTGAAGCTTAGTTTAATGTAAATGTTGACTAGCCTGTGAACGGTCACAATCTAGTAAGTGTAGGCGTGTTATTTGACACCTCACTTTGCCACGCTACGCGACCAGTATGAGTGTCTGCATCCAGTACCCCATCCTCTAATTTGGTGGATGCCAAGTTGAAAAAGGTTATCGATGAGTAGCCATAAGCTGGAGGCATCTCTTTTTTTCTTTCGAATGGGCAATAAGTTGGAGAGTGTCTCGGGCTGCCTCTAGCACAAGGCCCTCCAGTACAAAACACGGGCAGCCGACTGGGCCGATACAAAAGCCTATCCATCTTAAAGCCCATCTTTTTTGTGTGAGAAGCCCATATTTCTTGAAGAGGGGGCGATCCCAGGAAAGCCCTCCTTCCTCCTCACTTCCACTTACGCTTCCATCTTGCCCCAATTCCCCCCACTCCCCATCTCCCTCACTCTTCCAGAAAAACCATGCTCACCTTCTTCCTCACTCGTACAGAAAACGCCTGCTCCTCTTCTTCCACTCCTACAGAAAACAACATCCCTCCTTCTTCCCCACTCGCACTGCCACTAGGCTCATCTCTGGGTACTCTGCTCAAACCCATGAGCTTGGCGCGACGCCCACAAGGAAAATGGAGTCGGCTGGCCCCAGCACCATGAAGATGAGGCTCCCATCAGCGGCGACGCCGGTTGTAGATCCCGCACCCGGCATTGCGGGGAGAAGCGGCGAGCCCCCCACCCGGATCTGAGGAACTGGTAGAATCTCCGGTGGACCGCATCAGCGATCTCCCGGACGTCATCCTTGAGGAGATCATCTCGCTTCTCCCCACCAAGGATTGCTACCGCACACAAGTCCTCTCAACTCGGTGGCGCCCTCTATGGCGCACCGCGCCCCTCAATCTCGACTGTCGTCAGATATCTGTCCTTCCTAAATTTGATCTCCTTAGAGCCATCGTCTGCTCTCACCAGCAGGGCCCCATTCAACGCATCTGCATCCCGACATGCTACCTACTGTCCATACCCGGCACGGTGGACGCTTGGCAGACATCCCCTGAATTCGGAAAACTCCAGCAGTTTGAGTTCTACCATTACCACGAAAGTTTCATACCACGAACATACCAAGAATTCATGCCCACACCACCGTTGTCCATCTCGCGGTTTTCCTCCTCTCTCCACACTGCCACCTTCGCCCGGTGCCATCTACCAGACGATCTGGTACAAATGCTTTGACTCCCGCTGCTAAAAAGACTTTCGCTTGTGGTGGTTTATCTGTCAGAGGCCTCACTGCACAGCATCATCCACTCCAGTTGCCCTGCCCTGGAGCGCTTTTTGATTGTTTTGGGAATAGAAATCCCTATCAGTTGTCTCCAGATAAAGTCGCCTCGCCTTAAAAGCATTGGGATTTGTTTTGAAGGACAACAACTCATCACCGAATATGCCCCTTCACTTGAAAGGTTGCTCCTTGATAATTGTTATAAACCTTTGCAAATAACTGTTGTCTCTGCGCCCAAACTGGAGACCTTGGGTGTAATTCGTGACCCGTTTAATGATCCCAAGAAGTTGGTGTTTGGCTCCTCACTTTTTCAGGTACCGTATATTATCATCTACACATTTGTAATCAGAAGCTGCATTTTTCATTTGTGCGCATAAGTTTTATATCATCTTGGAGTACAATTTGGGTACTAATATTATGTTATATGCTCAATGAAGAGTTCGTCCATGGATAGCCTATCAATGCTGCTGGATTCTATCAAGATCTTATATATCAGAATGTATAGTTATGATCTGAACATAATTATCGGGTTGCTGCGATGCTTTCAGTCTCTGGAGAATATATATATGGAGGTGATGATTTCATGCACATTGAAAGACTTTATATATAGTACTAGAATTAACCCTTCATCTATTGCTCTTTCGTCATACTCTTTTTTCAGACCTTAACTGTTTTCAAATCTTCATGTCTACTTAGGTACTGCAAGCACATGGACAAAAACGTATAACCAATTGGTGGCATAATAAGCACCAGGATTTTCTCAATTCTCATGACATTCGTTTGAGGACAATAACGATGGAAGGATATGCATCCAACCAGGCAAACAGAAGCTTTGTCACATTCTTCCTGTTGAATGCGAGGTTACTATTGTCCCTGAGGCTTAAGTTTTACCGCAAGAGATTTCTCACGGACGGACACGTTGAAGAGCAAAAAAGAAGTTGCAGGTGGACAAATGGGCTTCTAAACGTGCTCGGCTTCTATTTACAACAAGTTGTAGTCATCGTGCAATAAATTTTTATGCACAAGATGTTAATTTTATGGATCAGACCGATCCATTTGTTTGTGACTGCGAAAAAGAGTAGTTGGGTTAGATGTTACTGCCATGTTCAATCTGGGTTTTGTCTAAAAATTTGATGAACACTTAATCCTTGGGCTTTTTGTACCATTTGTAAGCTTGAGTTCCATGTTGTTTCCCTCGTACTCCCCTCCACTTGCCACTACACTACCGCATCTTCCATTGCTGCTGTTCCTTCCCGTCCAAGGCCTCGCCGTCGTTCTCCACCTTGGTTCGACCGCTGTGCCCGCCTCCGTCTGGCATTGTCAACATGGTCAACAACCAAGAGGAATCAGGAGATGACTGTACGTGGAGAGGCTGACAGTAGGGACCCACCAGGGTCATTACATTACGCAAGCAGGTGCCTCGTTATTACAAGCCCAAAAAATACTTCCTCCTAATTCATCACTGCTAGAAAAACACGCAAATGTCTTAAAAGGTCAAATGACCCCTGAAATTTTCCAAAATTTGACATGACAGTTGTATTAGTACTACAAAATTTCTCGTTCATTTAAAACACCATCCGTTGCCCCTTTACTCCAAATTAGTCTTTCATAGCTAATAAAAAATATGTTTAACATCACACAGAGTTGTTTTCTAGGAACCGTTTGTGATGAAAATATCTGGGTCTATTTAAGTCTCCCTCCTTAAGCTTCACCGGCTCGTCTGCTCCAGTGCCGGCAACCCTCGAATGCATGAATCCAATCCCCATTCCTACACCCCCTTCTTGAAAAGATGACGCCGTGGAAACGCTTC
>NC_057805.1:149775339-149788477 GCF_018294505.1 Triticum aestivum
GGCAGCCGTGGCAGCCGAGATTGTTGCAGCTGCTGGTGCGACGGCGGCTACAAACGCCGAGAGCACTCAATCTGCCATCCGTGCCGCCGATGTCGCCCTGGCCCGGGTTGAGGCCATCCACGCCAAGATATTCCAGGCCACCTCGGACTCCAGCATGCAACCCATGTCTGAAAAGGCGGCAGTGGCCATGGAGCACCTGCTTCCTCATGAGGTCGCCGAGCGGGAGCTGGAGATGCAGGAGGCGGCGGAGATCGAGGAGCGTCGGGAGGGGGAGTTGTGCGTGGCTGAGGTCGAGGTAGAGAATAGTCTGTCCGTCGAGGAATCGGCGGTGGAGTATCAACGTGATCTCTGGCGCAGCCACTACTACAAGTACTACAACCTTGAGGGTGGCGCCGACGATGAGGATGAGGACGAGGACGCGGTCGACTTCAGCAAGGGGGATGCGGAGTCCACCAACGGCATCATGTCGCCAGGACAAGTCATCCACGTCTCATCTCACACCGGCAATGCATAGGCCGGTGCGGCTGCGGATTTCTTAAAATTACACAACGAGCGGATAACACCAAGGACCCAGCAGCTCGCCCAGTTGTTTTTTTAGTTTCAGAGACAGAGCTCAACTGTGCGCTATGGGTGGGTTGTGGCCCGTCTAGCCCACGCTTACGCTTTTATTTAAGCACATGACGAGCCCAGTTGATATCTTTTTTCTTTCTGAAAATGGCTAGCCCAGTTCTTTTTTTGGAGAACACCAAAACCGAGGCCTACTTGCATTTCTCAGCCCTGGTGGGCAGCAAATCTTTCAAGACGAGGAGGGAGGGATGTAAATTAGTAAGAAATGGGATTCCCCAGAAAATGGGCTATAAGTTGTAAGAAATGGGCTGTAAATTTTTAAACCAAAGCCAACCGACAATTACATTAAAATACTCCCTCTGTAAAATAATATAAGAGTGTTTAGAATACTAAAGTAGTGATCGAAACGCTCTTATATTAGTTTACATAGGGAGTATCATTTTTTCTGGATTTCTCTACTCTCTACTCTTATAAAAACCAAAGCCACCTGGCAATTACATTAAAAGATTGTCTTTTCTCCCGCAAGATAAACTACTCATACAAATGCATCTTCATGTTCAGTGCAACGCACGTGCATCTTGCTAGTTAAGATTTTAAATTTCATTCAATTTTTCGCGGAGAATTGTTTTTTGAATTCTATTTTGATATAACTTTTTAAAAATTATTTTTAACGCGACTCGAAATTTCGTCATTAAAAGAGTTTGGACCCCATGGAAATATGAAAATTTTCGTTGAATTTTTTAGAAGTGCCCAGAATAGAGAAAAGTATGTTTTTGGTTCCTCAAGTTCCCACAAAGTATAGACATGATCCCTCAAAATTTTTTGGTATACATTTGGTCCCTCAAGTCTCAAAACCGGATAAGCTTGGTCCTAAACCAGATTTTGAGCATGTTGACCGGGTTTGACCGCCACAAAACCGCCTGATGAATAGTAAGTTTGAAAAAAACTTCAAAAAATGACAATTTTTTTGCAAGAGCCCGTCCGATCTCATTTCAGGACAAAATTTTCATCGCACCTTGCGCACTTAAGCTTATTGGACCCCAAAAAGTTTCATAATTTTTTGATTTTTTTCGAATTTACTATTCATCAGGCAGATATTTTTGTTTTCTTTTTGCCACGAGCTCCTCGCGTGCCGAAAGAACTGAAATTTTGTTCGCATCTTGCGCATGTAAGCATATTCGACCCCAAAAAATTTCAGATTTTTTTGAAGTTTTTTTTTCGAATTTAATGTTCATCGGGCGGTTTTGTGGCGGTCAAAACTGGTCAATATACTCAAAATCTGGTTTAGGACCAAACTTATCCGGTTTTGAGACTTGAGGGACCAAATGTATACCAAAAAATCTTGAGGGACCAAGCCTATACTTTGTGGGAACTTGAGGGACCAAAAACATACTTTTCTCCCCAGAATATATGGTCTGTAATGCTAATAAAAAGAATATGGGTTTCAAATATCCTTAAGAATTAGCAAATGGGCTGTAAATGATTGAAAATAATGGCTAATGGGTTGTATGTTGTTTTCCACATATTTGGAGGCCGACTCTGGGCCTACTAGGTTGACGATGACGCTGCCCTATTTTTTTTTGACGCGTACGCAAGGCTTTGTCAACTAAGTCCACAGTGAGCAGTTATTGTTGGATGTCCATCCAACGGCCGCCGTGCTTCTTCGATCTTTGATCTTCCTGCTCCAGCCGCCCAAACCAGCGTCAGCGCGACTGCCTGCTCCCTCCTCCCAGTGGCTGGCTGTGCTGCCGCCAGGCCATCCTTCTACACACCCGCACATCCTGCTATTTTCCAGCGACGTCAGCCTCACCCTGCAGCCGACCAGTGAGCGCTCGTACACCCCTCAGCATGGGCATCCGCTGCGGTGGCTTCGCCGGCTCCAAGTCATTCCCTTCCTAGGCCTCGCCCTCGTCCACTGCATTTGTGCTCTCGGCGCGGCGAGGTCAACATGGTCAACAAACAACAGCCATCAGAAGAGGCTGACAGTAGGGGTCCACACAAGGAAATGCGTCCTTATTACACGCAAAAGAATGATTCCTCCACCTGACAGCTGGGACCCACTGGAAGGGCCTTTGTATTTCTTGAAAAAAACATTCCCCCAGCTGTCAGCTTGGACCCACCAGCTATATCTTTGCACACAAGGAAGTGCCTCGTTATTACGCAGAAAAAAATGAATACTCCCCTTGCTAGCTGGGACCCACCATTGTGGGAGGCTGACTTGTGGGCCTACTAAGATGACGGGGACGGAGGGCTTTGTCAACTTAGTCAATATGAACGATTCTAGGACCCACCAGGGACCATACAATGTCCATCCAACGGTCGTAGTGCTTCTTCAACCTCTGGTCTTCTTGCTCCAGCCGCCCAAGCAAGCGTCGGCCGTGTCGTCGGCTCCTGCCTCCCGTGTCCGGCTGTGCTGCCACCGCTGGCCATGCCATGCCTCTATACTCACCCACACCTCCTGTTATTCTCCGGTGACGGCAGCCTCACACCGCAGCTGAAGCAGTCAACCCATGTATTCCCCTCCGCGTGGGCATCCACTGCCGCGTCTTCCCCAGCTCCGCGTCATCCCCTTCCTAGGCCTCGTCGTCGTCCACCGCCCTGTTGCTCTCGGCGCGGCATGGTCAACGTGGTCAACGAACGACTTCGATCAGAAGAGTATTGTACGTGGAGAGGCTGACAGTTGGGTCTATGGCCGCAGCAAGGAAGTGCCTCCTTATTACGTGGAAAATAATGATTCCTCCACCTAACAGCAAGGACCCACCGGACGGGCCACCGTATTTCACGAAAAAACGTTCCCCCTGGCTGCTGGGACCCACCAGCTACATCTTCGCACACAAGAAAGTGCGTCCATATTACAGGCAAGAAAATGATTCGCCCCTCTGACTGCTGGGACCCACCAGCTACATATTCGCACGCAAGGAAGTGCCTGACAGTCGGGACCCACCCGGTCGAAGCGTACGTAGCGTTGTCATTCTGGCCGCGAACGTGTACGTACATACTGGTAGATCGGTATGTTTGCAGGCTGCAGCAATGAACCATGGCCGTGTAAGGAAGGGCACGTGTGGTAGTAGAGGCACGCACGTGTGGTAGTAGAGGCGCGCACGTAGCATGTACACGTACGTACAGCGGACAGTGTGCTAGAAAGTAAATACGGCCACGTACGTACATACAGGCGGGGTCTCGAACGCCTACTCGCGCATACGTACGGCCAGGGCTCGTGTACATGGCTGTGGCCAGGTCAGAACAGAGAAACTGCGTCATCGTCGTGTTCATGGGGAGGCAACGGATTGCGTCGTGTTCATTGGGAGGCAACGGAACTTGTGCTCTTCATCGGGAGCCAACCGGCTTGGACGGAACATGCGATGGAAACGAGGCCTGGCGTACCGCAGAACGGAGGAAACGGCCTTGTGTTCGACCGACCACGGTGGAAACGGGATCCTGTTCATGGGGGGGGGGGTCTGGCATACCGCAAAATGGAGGAAACAGACCTCCTACGGTCGAAACGGGGTCCTGTTGATCGGGAGGGGTGTGGCGTACCGCAAAATGGAGGAAACGGACTTGTGTTGGAGCGCTACGGTCGAAACTGGGGTCCTGTTCATTAAGAGGGGTGTGGCGATACCGCAAAATGGGACTCCAAGGGATACAGTTCATCTCCATCGTTGACCTCCTCCACACTCCACGAGCTACTGTTCATCCACCGTCGACCTCCTCCAGCCTCCACCTGTGACTGTTCATCCACGAGCTCATGTTCATCCAGCCTCCACCGCATGCTCCTCCACTGGCTATTGTTCAACCAGCCCTCTCCACAGGGACTTGTTCAACCACCCCTCCATGGGATATTGTTCATCCAGCCCTCCCCCGGCTACTATTCAACCAGCCCTCCACCGGCTACTGTTCAACCAGCCCTCCATGGAGTCCTGTTCATCCAGCCCTCCACGGGGTCCTGTTTATCCACCGGCTTGATTGATCGGGGTCCTGTTCATCCAGCGGCAACGACCTCTACTACCACGGGGTCCTGTTCATCCAGCGGCAATGGCCTCTACTACCACGGGGTCCTGTTCATCCAACACCCCACCAGGAACTGTTCATCCAAACCCCCCACCCACTATTCATCCAGAGGCAGCATCGATCGGCTTCAGTTAGCAGCAGTAGCGAAGGAATCAGTCGGGTTCAGTTAACAGCAAGGGATCGATCGATCGCTCGGGTTCAGTAACGCGTAGCCTGCAGTGCAATCGCTCGGGTTCAGTTAGAGCCCAACGCCTCGCACCCACGCGCCTATGTGTACGAGGGAAACGCGCATCGCTCGGCCCCCGACCACCCACCGTAACCGGGAACTCCCTGATATTTTCCTCGCCCTCGCTTCTACCACGGTTTTTTCCGTCATGCACGGCCCAAAGAATGTCATGCAGTTGCGTTTCCGGCCCACCCAGGATGAAGAGCCCATTTTCTGTCATGATTTTTTGTCATAGAAGTAGGAGCCCACCACATCTATGATGATACAGGGTTTTGTCACAATTATCGTCATAGAAGTGTCATAAGCATGACAAAAAAATCGTTTGGCCCAAAATGTCACGGATGTGTCTTTTTTTGTAGTAGTTCGCCCTCATTGTGCCCGACAGGCTTTCCGGGATAGTCTTGAGACCAGTGTTCGGGGCAACTTCGACCTCGCCAGGCTCGCCTGCCCGCCAAGGGAGGTTTTTCCTTAGTGGTGTCTTGCTCCTTTAGCTTGACTTGGTCTTCTTGGTATGCCCTTCGATTTCTCAAAGAGCTATCTCTTCTGCTTGGTCTGGTCTTGGATGTCGTAACCTTGCTCTTGAGCCTGTGTACAGTCCAAGAAACACACATGGGGTTTGTTGCATCGACAGGCGGCTCCGGTGGACTAGGTAATCCACGACCCACTATCTTGAGCTAACTGATTACACCCGAACTCTGGTTGGTTGTATTTGAACAGGGCTGGAGGTGTTAGGTTGTGTCCATTAATTGCCCTCCTCCTCAACCGGAGGATCACTCCCGTGATGACGATCCGGGATATCATGACGACCCAGAGACGTTGATTGATTTTGAAGACGGGGTGTTTTATCAGGGGAGCCTCTATGGTGTCAAGGTTGCCATGACAGGCTATCACCCCGGGGTTGTTCCCTCTTCCATAGTAAGTGAAAAGAAGACCCTCTCCCAACCAGGGCGCTCATCTCGCGCTATTCCCCATGTCCTGACTTCTGCTCCCAAGGGTCGCCGCAGTACGCGTAAGACCGCCTTGGGGGGTGCATGGACCGTGCCAGGTTCAGTCCCTAATGGGAGATCAAAGTGGGAAGCCTCCGTCGAAGCGGAAGCACCTACCTCCTCGGCCCAGAGGTAACGTATTTTGGAATTACAGCGAGGGTTGCTTTTAGCACCCCTTTTATTTAAACTTGCTCAATTTTGCAGAAGGTGTATGCCTCTGCGCCAATCCGAATATTCCCCGAGTGCGCCGAATCGCAGCTCTGGTACGAAGTCTTCGGCATAAGCCAGAGCTTCCTCCAAACATGCGGCGGCCAGCGCGCCTCCAGCGGACTCCGATGATGTTTCGGTTACCAACTCCGAAGTCGAGAGTGTAATGAATAATTGCTGCCGGAGGGAGACTTTACGTCATACTAACTTTGTCGAACTGGAGTTTAGTGCTTTTAATTCAATGGATGCATACCTTGGAGCAGCCCGGACAGGTCTTGAAGGGATCGCCAGTCTTTTTGCCACCAAGGTGCACGTATATAGCTTCAAAGCAGATCATGTTCCCGGACCACCTAGCCCCCAAGCCTTAATTTTGGTGGGACGGTCGAGTTAAGGGTGTCTAATGAAATTATTTTGTAGGCCATAAGAGAGCAGAACAAAAAGATGACCGAGGAACTTGAAGTGAGTTGGACACAGTTGGTCAAAACCAAGGACAAACTGGATTCGGCTCGAAAAGCCAGCAGCGAGCTGTCAGGTAAGTAGAAAAGACTGTTTCGCAGGTATACGTGATAGTTTATATATGCATTAACACCATATCCTCCGTATAGCCGCGGGAGCTGTAAGCGAGTTGCGGAGTAAGCTGGAGGCTGGTAAACGAGTGCTGACGCGAAGTCAAGAGGAGAAAAATGAGCTCAAGGCAGAGAATCAATGAAAACTCCAGGAAATTAAGTGTTTGAAAACTCAGCTGGCCGAAACTTTGGAGGATAACCAGAAGCTGAAAGGTGGCATATTTGGTAAGCGCTGATCTTTCCGTGCTTTTGACAAGTATCATTGATGTGTTAATGACATTGGGCAACACATGCTTGTTAGGTCTCCTGACTGGTCGGCCTGAGGAAGAAGCAAGCACTTATGACGGGGACCTTTTAAAGGAGCTGTTGAAGACTTATGAAAGGGCCCAGAAAGCCATGAAGAGCATGGTGAAGGCATTATGGCCGTCAGATGTGCCGCTAGAGAATATGGTACAAGTAGCCTGTCGCTTTAAAGGAGTTCGGCGAAGGTTTGAATTATGGAAGATCTCGGCCTGCCGAGAAGGAGCAGGCATGGCGTGGGCTATGGTAAAGACCCGCTTCACCAAGCTAGACCCAATACATATGGCCCGGGTTGGTCCCGTGGGATCTGATGGCCGAGAGATACCAATAAGCTTGGTGTATGATGATGTGATGCCGGCCGCTCGCTATTCTCAGAAGGATTGTGGTTTAGAGCAATTGATAGACAATGTCGATAAGGGGTAATTTTGTCAATTCTATGTATCTATGTACTTTACATTGACAGCGCTCAATCTGTGTTCTTATTTTTAAAAGAATGTTTTCTTAACCGGCCATCGGCTTCTACCTCCCCTGTCAGAGACCGGGAAGTGTTCCGTACTATGTGTCGTGGGAGACAAGGCAATACTTCGGGAACCAGGCAATCCGTCCATCTGGTTTGAACAGACGAAACATGTGCGGAGAGCTATGTTATATTACTGTTTGATATAAGAAACATCTTCCGATGAAAATAGTTCCTCCAAGGGTTCCTTTCTTTGGGTAAAATTTATAGTCCGGATACGTAGGATCAACGGAAACCAATGGCTGCGAAAAAAACCCTAGTGATAAGCATGAGGCTATATTCTCGTCCCTTAGGCTGACTTACTGTATTCTGTAAGAACGCTAGCTTTTGGCTTCACCCGTTGGAGGTATGTTCCCAGATGACCCGGTTGTAACAATCGCAGAGGTGCTCCCTTTACTCCCTAGCCGAACAATACGGAATGTAGGGGTAAGCACAAGAGCCAGGCAACCCAGCTTGGCAAAGATGGTAAGTCAAACAAGTGCATATGTTGGCTTCACATGTGTGAAAAGGATGCAATCGGGATGAATGTGATTTATATGTTATTCGGCTCTTCAAAGGGAGGCCCCATGCAAAGCTGGGTGTTCCATTCAATGATGTATATAATATGAGCTTGGTATGGTTCGGTTTAGCTGAACTTGCACCATGTTGAAAAGAAAGAAAGGAAAATAAAAGAAGTAAAAGGTGGGGATGTATGTCAAACTTCAGGCATAAAAACACTGCAGCCGGGCTGCGTTCCACGGGTTCGGCTCGAGGCCGTCATCGCACGAGCGGCGAAGACGATATGCTCCTCTTGTGAGTACTTCATCGATGAAGTACGGTCCCTCCCATTTAGGTGCCAGTTTATTCTTCTGTTTTTCAGGGAGTCAGAGGATCAGGGCTCCTGCGTTATATGTCTTTGCTCGGATTTCATGGTTGTGGTAACGTCATGCTTGCTGTTGAAAGAACATGGACCGAGCTCGATCTATATCCCATTCTTCTTCCAAAGCATCCAGATCATCCTGTCGATCAAGCTCGGCTTCCTTTTCTTTGTACATGTGCACTCTAGGCGTGTCATGGATAAGGTCACATGGGAGGACAGCTTCCACACCGTATGCCATAAAAATGGTGTGTATCCGTTTGACCGGTTAGGAGTAGTGCACAACCCCAATAGTACGGAATCGAGTTCCTCAACCCAATGGCAGTCTGATTGTTTAACGGACCGGACTAGGTGACGCTTGATGCCGCTCATAATGAGCCCATTGGCTAGTTCAACCTGTCCGTTGGTCTATGGGTGGCACACCAAGGCGTAATCGAGCTTAATGCCCATTTTGTAGCAAACACAATTTCACATAGTAGATAAAAAAACGTCTTCTGACAGGCAAATATGACAAAAGCAATGTAATCATCATCTGCAGCAGCAGCGTCAACATCTTCGCCATGTGTATCAGTCTGAATCGTAATTCCCCACGGTGTCATCTTCTTCTTCGTCCTCAACGTCCTCGAACGTTGGCTTCTTCTTGATCAACTCTTGTATGTCCACAGCACGACAGGAAATCTTTTCGCCGGCGTCATTCACGTGATGGTTCTCAAAGATATTAGGAACATCTGTGTTATCTTGTACATCAGGAGCAGTGTAAGCATCATCTTGTTGTGCAACTTCATTAAACGAATTCCTGTGCTCAAACCTTTGCAATACTCTCCAGTCATCGCTACGTGCAAATGTATCTACCAAGAAAAATATCTGTGTTGCTTGATTTGCCAAAATAAAAGGCTCGTTGGTCTGGTACGCCGCCTTGACATTGATGGATTTGAAATAATCATCAGCTCTGGGTTTTGCGATCCTAGAAAACAGGTTATACCAACGACAGCACAACAGAACCATGCACCGATGATCCTCGAAACTGGAGATATACTACAACTGAACAATGTCTGTTATGTTAGCATACATTTCAGTTGTCTCTTTGTCATACGTATCCGTGCTCATGATGGCACTGTTTTGTGTCTTCATGCCTTCGTCTCGTGCAAGGGTGTGGTAGCGCACATCTCCAACAACGCAAGATTCATAATGTCTTACCCGAGTATCAGGACCCATTGCTAGTGAGTAAAGGGCATCATCAACTGCCTGCCCATCCTGCCGTATTTTCTTAACCTATGGTTAGAAAATAGACAAGCTGATCATCTTATGTACTCAATATATTAAAAAAACTGACAGTGCACTTCAAAAGCTTACATGGTTCTTGAACCATTTCGCAAATCCTGCCATAACCAGTTTGTCAATGTTTCTTGGATTTTGCGGTAGTAACTCCTCTTTGTAGATGCCGCACAACATAGTGATCGCGTCAAACATCTAAATATATAAGAATGTGCTGCAATTTTAGTAGATTACGATGTATAAGCTGCAGTACTGCACTTACTTTATATAAGGTAGTATCTCTGGACAGTTATTCAACACATACCAAACCATTTTGTCCAAATCTTTAGGTTTGTCCTCTTGTCAACTCTTCCCTGTAACTCGAACAGAATAATCGAAAACATTGAGCCCAGGATTGTCTTCACCCACCTCTTTGCTAAGCTGATCAGCTGTTTAAATGTATTTTGAGCAGAATGTCAACGCTTCTGTAGCAATGTAGGCCTCTGCAATGGAACCCTCGGGTCTAGCTCTATTCCTAACATAGCCCTTGAAAGTGCCTAGCCGCCTTTCAATAGGGTACATCCAGCCATACTGTACTGGACCTCTAAGTAGTGCCTCATCAGGTAGATGAACAGCCAAATGCACCATCACATCAAAAAATGTTGGACGATATATCTTCTCAAGGTCGCATAGGATAGTTGGTATCTTGTCTCTAAGACGCTCCAAAGCATCTATCCTGATATTCCTACTGCAGAGTTCCCTGAAGAATTGTCCCAACTCTGCAACTGCTCTGTATAAGTCAGGGCGGCCCAATCCTCTAAGGATAACAAGTAAAACCCTTTGAAGTAGGACGTGGCAGTCATGAGTTTTCAACCCTTGTACCTTGTTTCCATCTGCACTGACTCTCCTTTCAGGGTTGGAAGCAAATCCATGTGGGAATCTCACACGTGACAGGACCTCGCAGAATTCTTTTCTTTTTACCTTGTCCAAGACGTACACAGCCGGTGCCATATCCCGTGGTTTACCTTCATCTTGCACCTGCAAATCCTTTTTGATACCCAGGTGTGTCAAATCAATCCTAGATTTTAAGGTATCTTTCGTCTTGCCTTCAATATTAAAAAGTGTGTCGATAATGCTGTCACATATATTTTTGTCGATGTGCATCACATCAAGATTATGCCGTAGATCCAAATCTTTCCAATACTCCAAGTCCCACAAAGTGGACCTGCGGGTAAACAATAATCTCTCTTCTACCCTGCCATGCTTCCTTTTCCCGCTACCATTACCAGGATGGTTTCCTGGTGTAATATGCCTGACCTTCTCTAATTCCACTTGCAACTCATCGGCGGTGAGCCTCTTTGGCGCATCACGGTTTTCATGCTTTGCATTGAACACATGTCTTCGGTATTTTCTAGGATGCGGCTTGTCCTTGGCAAGGAAACGGCGGTGTCCAATGTAACAGATCTTGCTAAGTATTGCGTATGACAGCGGATTCCTGACACAGCGAACACATGCATTGTAACCATGTGTCGTTCGCCCTGACATAGTGCCCAAAGCCGGATAATCATGGATGCACCAAATTATAATAGCACGCAGAAAGAAATCAGCTGGTGGGCTGCTATATAGGTCTCGAGTGAGAACACCCTTCCATAGCTGTTGAAGTTCCTCCACAAGAGGCTCCATGAACAAATCAAAATCCTTTCGAGGACTTTTTGGACCTGGGATGAGCAAGGCCATCATGTAGTTTGATTCTTTGGTGCAGACATTTGGAGGCATGTTGTAAGGGATAACAAGCACTGGCCACATGCTATATGTGGCGCTCTGGTGGCCAAATGGGTTAAATCCATCTGAAGCTAAGCCAAGTCTAATGTGTCTCGGGTCAGCAGCAAACTCTTTGTGTTTATCATTGAAGCTTTTCCACTCACTACCATGAGATGGATGGCTCATTACATGCTGATCTCTGTACTCCTGGTTCCTAGAATGCCACAGTACATCCTCTCTTGTTTCAGCATCATGAAACAACCTCTTCAATCTTGGTATAATTGGAAAATGTCTCAGAACATTATGAGGAATCCTCCACAGCATCGCCATCTTTCCATCTTGATGATTTGCATTTCGGGCATTCACTTAAGTTGGCATAATCCTTCCGGAACAGAACACAATTATTCTTACAAACATGGATCATATCATATCCAATTCCAACTACACGAAGGAAATTCTTCATTTTACTGTAGGTGTGTGGCAGCTCACACGCATCTGGGAAAGATTCGCGGAAAGCAGCCAACATCGCATCGAATGATTTGTTGGTCATCCGCTCAGATGTCTTCACCTGAAGAAAGGTGACCATAGCTGAGAATACTGACAGCTTATTTCCTGGGGTGACAGCAACATTGCATTGTTCCAACATGCGGGCCCACCGTTTTTCTTCTGCAGGTGAAAGTTCACGGAATGCACGAGCATTTCGTAGCATTGTTTCAATGTTGGTCAAACTCACTGGCTCCGCCGCCACCACCTCCTCCTCCTCTTCCACCTGAGCATCAGGCAGATCAAGATGGTGATCTGCTGCTTCCACGTAGTCAATAACATTGACGTTCACAGCTTCACCATGATGAACCCACCTAGTATATGTGACTGACATCCCATACAAGTGTAGATGATTTTGCACAGTTGACTGGGGTCTTGTAACTGAATTCATACAACTGCTACACGGGCATAGCACATCTGATTTCGGACCACGGTACTCAGCTCTGATAAAGTTCATGAAGTTTTCAACCCCCTCGACATATGCAGCGAAGAATCCTCGAGCAGAAGTTATCCAAGTCCTGTCCATCTGTTAGACAGACAAATTAGTTCTTCTACTAGATATTACAGGAAAAACATATATGCTTTTTTATGAAGTCCAGAAAAAAATACCTAGGTCGATGTCTAAAGCTATGGCAAGATATTTGGACGAGCAGATCTAAGTAACGAAATATATGTAAAGCTAATTCAGAAAACAGATCTGAGTGCCAAATTATGGCAGGCTATTTCAGCAGTCAATGAGGCCGAGCACACAGCCATCAAACTATCGAAGGCCATCGCAGCAACAAAGATCGAGTATAAAACGGTGTAGAGCTATTTCACCTAACAGATTGGCTACTAGACCATGGCAATCTACGTCACAATAAATATATGGCATGATATTTTAGCAACTAATCGGCCTTGGCATGCCATCTCAGCTAAGCAGATTGAGTGCACAACAGGGCAAGGAAGCTTCTTAAGGAGAGCATATTGACAGTAAACTACTTCGACAAACAGTGAGATTAACAGCGTCTATCAGCTAACATTCAGCGCTACACCGACATGAACGGGGCCTCAGTCTAGAATGCGCGTACCATGGGAGAAGCTGACCACCGTGTGTCTCCACACGAACGTCGCAAGAGGTGGCGGCGCTGACCGCCGTGCGCCTCCACAAGAACGTAGCCAGAGGTGGCGGCGCGGGTAGAGGACGGCAGTCTACGAGAGCGTAGTGTGGGAGCGAGAGGATCGCCGAACCGCGGCGCCAACGTATCGGCGCGGCGGGGAGGGCGGCTTTGGCGGAGCGAATGGAGTGGAGGTGGACAGGGGGAGGGGGGTTTGGGGAATATTATTGGCTAGTTGGCCGAAGGGCGG
>NC_057805.1:149788911-149833437 GCF_018294505.1 Triticum aestivum
GCATGGTCGGTTTCTCCAAGTGCAGTCCCACGTGTCAGTGAAGAGGCAAGCCGAAGCGCGTTCCGTTTGCGTGAGCCGTGTGCGGGACCGAACATGTGTGGGGTGCAATGCGACCGCGATAGGAGTGCTGTGAGTATACCGCCTTTTTTCCTATTAAATTAGGTGCTTCGCCTCCTCAAAATTTTTTTTTGCTTCACGCGATCCATCGATACTACTACTAGTAATCTGGTAATCCCGACTAAAATGGCGAGGCCGGGTCTTTTCCCGCGCGATATGCTGAGAGGTTGGCTTAGTTGGGTTTTTTAGGATGAGTAATGCTACACCTACGTAATCCCAGTTACGTAATTAACGTAATGTGAAACATGTGAGCTGTTGATTGTAGATTGGGGGGAGGGAGGGGCCCACCACCATGAAAATCAGGGGAGGGGAGAGAGAGGCAATTTACGTTAACCCTTTCGTAGGTTCCCGTAGATGTAGAAAGATGTGAAATGCGTGAATGTGTAGTGGACGTACTATTGGAGTGCCTAAGATAATTTGTGTATGTATAGACCCTATGTGTTTATTTTACTTCGCATGTTAGATTTGTCTCGGTTCAATAAAAAGCAGAGTTGGTGATGATGGTGTGCCTGTCATCCTGCAATATAGGCCGCCCGATCTATATCTAACGGATAGGAAGGAAACTATGACAATTTACCCGCACTCCTCTCCCCATTTGCAGATAAGGCTTTC
Source organism: Triticum aestivum (assembly GCF_018294505.1). NCBI lineage: Eukaryota > Viridiplantae > Streptophyta > Magnoliopsida > Poales > Poaceae > Triticum > Triticum aestivum. Next base: position 149,789,641 of record NC_057805.1, read on the forward strand.
CCTCGTTCATCCTTTTCTCCCACAAGATCTTGATCTTCCGTGCAACGCACGGGCATCTTGCTAGTACTCCTACAATATGTATATTATTGTGAAAGTTCATATACACCGGCCGAGATTAATGCAAACATGGCAGATTTTCATTACATTTCGAACTTTTATAGGACAGAAAAATAAAAGAAACCCGACCCTAAACCTATTCTACGGCGGCGACCAACGTCCTCCATCTGCGATCTCTATGTACGGGGGCGGGGTTCAAGACCCGTGAAGTGAAGGTGCGGTCTTCGGCGAGGAAGAGTAGAACACGGGATACGGACCGGCCAGTTGGCACACCATGCCCTCCCGCCTCCCATGCCCTACTCATCCTCGGAGGAGTCCCCGACCTTGGCGGTGCCGGACGTTGGACGGCGGCAAGTAGGACGCGTGGCTGACGATGCTCCCGTCGTCGGCCGCCAGCGTGGCCACCGCTTGTGCGGCCGCGTCCGCATCCGGCTACGCCGCTATTGCGTCGCGAGAGGCGACTTGAGCAAGGGCGGCGACCTCGAGCTTCATCCCCGAAGACAAGCTCTCCCGCAGAGCGTTCGCACTTGCGGTCATGGCGGATGTGGTGCCAGGTAGGAGGACGATGCGCTATGGTGTGGAGGTTAGCTAGGCGTTGCCACTTTAAGTAGCGCATTCCGGTGAGGCCAAGCGTCCGGGTGCGTCATTAAGTCACCGGGGTTGGTTCCTCGGGCACCGAGCCTCTTAACGACGACATATGAACAAACGACATGAATGCGGGCAGCTGGCGCCAGCTGGGAACGCACCGCGCGATGGCGCGAGGGACGAGCGTTTTGGTGTGCCAGGGTAGTCAGCTGCGGTCGTGGCAACGTTGGAGATGCCCTTTGCTCACATGCGATCCACGCATGTCATTGAAAAAGCAAGACGACCCGGCATGGTCTCAGGTCCAGAGGATGCAGTTGGCCGCGCTACACCACTTCGCGGACGCGTTGCGGCGGCCCGTGCATCCTCGACGAGCCGGGTGTTGGGGTGTGTTTGGATTGCGGCCAAAGTGCACCTTACCAAAATTTTGGTCATGACCCAAAGATTGGTCTTTATTTGGATGGTTGCCATTTTTTTGGCATGCCAATGAACTCTAGCCAACTGTAGTTCATTTTTCTTGCCAATGTCGGCCAAATCATGGGCAACCAATACCTCAACCAAAATTTTGGTCATGACCCAAAGATTGGTCTTTGTTTGGATGGTTGCCATTTCTTTGGCATGCCAATGAACTCTAGCCAACTCTAGTTCATTTTTCTTGCCAATGTCGGCCAAATCATGGGCAACCAATACCTCAACCAAAATTTTGGCTACCCAATGCTTTGATGGGGCAACCTTGGGAACAAACCAAACATACCGTTGGTCGTGCCACATCACTAACGCCACCCTCGGCACACTGAAACCGACCGTGTCTAGCGACGATATGAGCGTGTCGCTCACCGCGGTCGCCGTGTCCAGAGGCGGTGCTGGAGCTGCGCCCCGTTGTTGGCCCCAACAACCCACATGAACGGTTGTCGGTGGCGAGGAGGTCGTGGGCCAGCTCCTCCATTGGATTAGTCTGCGCTACGTCATCCTGACGGGTGTGCCCCACATGTCGGTTTCCCTGTTTTCCCGGCCATATTCGAGCGTCAGTGCTCCGTGTTGCGCATTACGCCTTTCACTATTTAGGCCAAGCGAGAAAACTTATTGTTTATTTGAGCCGTTCAAGTATAGTCATGTGGTGTTTGCTTATTTCTCATTCCTCTCCAACCCTCTTCTTCATCGATCATGTCGCCCTCCAGTCGAGTCCATCCTCCAGCATGACTCATTTGAACATTCCGCCGAGTATCATTCGCATGTACCCACCCTAGTCCTCTTTCAATAGATCTCCGGACCCCGAGATGAAATCGAGAGGGAACGAGTGGGGGCAGTGATACCTAAGGCGGATTCAAAATTTTTAACCGGTGATCATAGCATCCGCAAATCATATATCAAGGGTATTCAATGTTCGTTTCATTTTTGAACGTATAATATACTCCCCCTATCCTTTCTAGTTTACATATAAGTTTTATGTGTAGTCAAAGTATCTCTGCTTTGATCAAAAAGGTATCAACATTCAACAACGCCCAATCAATATTGTTAGATTCGTACGTACTCCTAGATTTGTACTCGAGATGGTTTCCAATTTGACTATTGACAAGATTAATAGTACATGAGATGTATAATGTGAAAATTATATCATTGGAAACTCCTTTCACATACGAATTTGACCGTATGCTTTGTGTAAGTTGCATGTCATATATTATTACTCTAACATTTGGTCAAAGTTAGCCTCGAAAAACGCATTAGACCCTGTATGCTTTGTGTAAGTTGCATGCCATATATTATTACTCTAACATTTGTGTAAGTTGCATGTCATATATTATTACTCTAACATTTGGTCAAAGTAGTATAGTGGAAGTGGATCCTCTGACGTAGGTATCCCTGCCATACCCTCCCTTTCGGTCACTTACTGGCGGACCCCATGCTTGCTAGGCCCCGCATGTTAGTTACTCAATGGGTTCGGCCACGTCAGGGGATCCTCATCTGTAGTATACTCCCTCTGTTTTTATTTACAACGCATAAAACGGAGGGAGTGGTGGTATAATAAATGACGCGGTCGGGGGAGGGGGAGGGACGTCGGTTTGCTCTCAACTACGTTCCCACAAGCGAGTGAAAACGCATGACGAAGCGCATTCCATTCGGTGAGCGACGTGGGGGTTCTAGCTTGCCGGGCTGCAACGCGAACGCGACAAGAGCGATGTACAGTGAAAACCGATTGACCAGTCGTCACTGGAACCACTATTCACACCAGAACCTTCGCTGCTCGGCCTACGCCAGCCACTGCCCTAAAACCACACCAAATCTCCAGCCCATTCCCCCACCTTTCGATCCGCTAGAACGCATCAAGCGTCCCCTAGTTCGCCGGAAAGCCATGGTGCGCCGCAAGATCACTTACTACAAGATGCTGACGTCGGAGGGCCGCGCAGAAATCGCGGCGGCGGTCGGCGCCACAGACCTCCGTTCCCAAGCTCTCTTTGCGGCGGGCCAATCCCCGAGTTCTCTGGAGCCAAGCTACGAGGAGGAGGAAGCCGATCCAATGTTCGTGGCGGAGGTCGCGACGCAGAAGGCCCCCGATGGGTATAAGACGATGGACGTCGACTTCGTGCCGGCGTCCGAGTCCCCCATGGTGCAGGCGGACCAGCGGTTCAACATGGCGATACTAAAGGAGGACCGGGAGGTAGAGGCTCAACTCAACGTGGAGCGCGCGCATGCCGCTGCCATCGAGGCTCTCCTGCAGGCGGAACCGGATGTCGTGGATGTGAACCGGGCAGCGGAGGCACAACTTGAGGTGGAGCGCGCGGATGCCGCTGCCATCGAGGCCCTCTTGCAGGCGAAACTGGACGTCCTGGACTTGAACCGGGCGGCAGAGGCTCGACTCGACGCAGAGCACGCGGATGCCGCTCTCATCGACGCCCTCCTTCAGGCGGAACCGGACGTCCTGGACTTGAACCGGGCGGCGGAGGCTCGACTCGATGCGGAGCGCGCAGATGCTGCTGCCACCGAGGCCCTCCTGCAGGCGGAACCGTACGTCCTCGACTTGAACCGGGCTGTGCTCTCGTCCATGCAGAGCGCCCGCACGCTCCGCTTGAACGAGTAGCTGGAGGCCGAAGACAACCACGGTGCGGAGACACACGTCGGCAGCGACGGCTGGTTCGAGCCAGCAGCCAAAGACGACGAGGCTGTCTCTTTCCGCGAGCAGTGATAGTTTTTCTTTATGTTGTTGTTTTTATTGAGCTTTTGCTGTGTAAAAACATATATTTGTTATGTAAGTCGCTTGACTTGGGTCAGTCTACCATTTCAGGCGGTTGGATGAATATCCTACGTCTCCTAACCCTTCTTTCCTTCTTCCTCACCTCTTCTTCTTCCCCAACAGACCACCGCACGGGCCGTACGGACACTCCACAACATGCGGTTGGATAAACATACTCTATGAACGAAAATTATGTGTCAGCGATAGGATGGCTGAGTTTGGTTTGTTCACATGCGACAGCACATGTCAGTGAGGGTGCGTTCCCTTGGTTGGGTTTGCGGCGTGCAGGAGCGACTGTGTGAGGGTGCGGTGCGACCGTGGCGTGCAGGAGCGACCGTGTGAGGGTGCGGTGCGACCGCGACAGCCGTGCGCAAGTGTACCTCCTTCTCATTTTGAAAACTCTAGGCAAGCTTGGCAAAAATGTGTGGCGAAATTTGGCAATGCAAGGCCTCGACCCAAACAGGATAAGTACGTACGTACTAGGAGTACTAGTGTTAAAAAAGAAAGGCGGGGTTTTCCTTTGCGGGATTTAATCGATACAAATCCTCGTTTCACGTGTCAATTAATGCATATTTTTTCTCCAAAGACCAAAGAGCTAACCATCTCACTCCTCATTGCTTGATTAATGCAGCGCCATGCAAACCAACCTTCTCACTTCCGCATGCATGCAGGGGATATTAATGTCCTTGGTTGCTAACCCCATCAATTTTGCCTCGATTAGTGTTAGTGGCCCTTTGCAAATTGTAATTTTGATATACTGGCCTTGTGTACAAAAAAAATGGAGGCAGTAACTATATTTGACTTCCTTCCCCATTGCGGTGACGTCGACGATATGTTTTTTTGTGTGGTTTGGCGAAGTGCGTTCGACGGAGAACACCATTGAGGGAGACCACGGTAAGTCATTCGCAAGTGCCGACTGCAAGCCGAGACAACCGCCTTATTTGCATCCAGGAAGTCCTTTACTAGTACTACTAGGAGTACTAGTGCGGTGAGATGGTTTCTCGAAGAAGACGATGGAGAAGCGGAGTCAGCGAAGAGTGAAATGATGGTTGCTTCGTCCGTGCTTTTGTGATTTGACGCCTCACTGCTTTGTGATTTGTGATAGAAGGGACAGGGGAGTAGAATCTATGCTCTATACTGTACTACATGCGTCCAAGCATGGGAGAAAGAGGAGAGACGTTGCATTTTTCTATTCCTTCAATCAATCAATCAGGGAGCTTCGGTTCCATCTTTTTGGCTTTGGCAACACCGTCCATAATGGTTCCCATGATGCCAAAAGCTATTTTCACATTTGTCTACACATTGTGGATGCCCTTAACCATACCACTTGGTTTTGCTCCTGTGTGCTATCTATACAAATCTCAATTATATTGATCTAAAAAATTATAGAATCAAGATTAGTAAAAAGGAGGTGATTTTGCCACGCGGATGGCGGGGGAGGTTTCTTATTTGAGCAATGCTACATCCACGTAATGGTTTACGTAAAGTTACGAACTGATGTGATGTGGGACTATTTGATTGGATTAACGGAGAGGATTAGGCCCACCCCACCTGAAAATCAGAGGGGGCATATATAGATTAGATGGAAAGTATACGTAGCCGCTACGTAGCCCTTTGTAAGTCTAGGATTAGGCTTCTTATTTTCGGAGGATGTTGTCCTGGCGGTTTGCTAACATGCGGTCCCACGTGTCAGTGCTTTACCAAGCCGATCCGCGTCCCACATGAGGCAGAACAACGGTAGAAGCAACACGTGGTTAAGTTGAAGAAGATGAGGGAGAAGCGGATTCAGCAATGAGTGAAATGATGGTTGCTTCGTCCCTCCAACTTAACTGCGGGAAAGGTGCAGCTTGTGATTTGACGCCTCATTGCTCATTACTATGCCGGTGCCATGACTGGGGTGCTTCACCCCGGCTGCTCTGCACTGTATTCCGGTATGGCACGTGGACCCGGGAGCTTGATGTCCCACATGTTGGCGAAAGGGACTAGAAGATTTATGAAAGCGAGCGCTCCACTCTTACGACGGAGGAGTAGACGACACGACGGCCCAGTGAACTGTCACTTGTCGTACTGTATAGTACTATAGTTTTGCTGTTTCGCACGATCCATCGATACAAACCCGATTAAACAGGAAAGGGCGGGATTTTTCCCGCACGGTAGATGATACTGGCCATACATTTCAAAGGCAGTTTTAATGTATGCAAACTGAATAATTATAAGTAACAATATGATATCTAGTAAAACTAAAAACACATATGATATATTGTGTTAGAGTGTAGTAGTAGTGCTGTATTGCATAGTTGTTAGATGTAACTTGCGAGAACGTGTAGAGATGTAGTTTCGGAGGGCCTACAAAGAGAAAAGCGTAATATGGTCACCGAACTTCAGAATAAGCTGATTACGGTCACTATATACATTTTGCGGTGATTATACGGTCACTTGCTCACAGTTCAGCATCGGATTGCACTCTGTTGACCGGCCAAATAGTCTGCGTGGCGCCATGTTGACTAGTTAAATTGACCACGTTCCTTATCGGTCCCACCTGTCAATTCACATAGGCAAAAGGTCAGATAACACAAATTTACGCAGGCGCGATAAGACTCCAACCCGTGCGCGGGAATCACCTGGTTGTGTATGTGTCTGTCAGGGCCTGATGTGTGCGCATGCACGTGTAGGTTGATCACTTGAGCATGAGAGTGTGTGTTGGTCGTGTGGTGTACTGGTGTGTGCATGCATGCGTGCGTGTGTGCGTGTGAGTGTTGCGTGCGTGCGTGTGAGTGTTGCGTGCGTGCGTGTGTACGTGTGAGTGTTGCATGCGTGCGTGGGTGCATGTGTTTGTGTGGGTGTTGCATGGATGCAGTTCGTGTGCATGCTTGCGTGTGTGTATAATCACCACACCAGCTCCTGTGTGTTAAAACAGACGGCTCAGCATACCAATACAAGGCCACCTTGTCCGTTGTGCCCGCGGTCATGGCTTCCAACCACCGTCCAAATATTTTTTTGTCATTTGTTTTCATTCTTACTAGCAAGATGCCCGTGTGTTGCACGTAACATCAAGATGCATTTGTATGACTTGTTTATCTTGTGAGAGAAAAGGATGAATGAGGGAAGGCCTTATTTGCAAATGTGGAGAGGTGTGTGGGTACCTTTTTGAAAAATTGCCATAGTTTCTTTCCTATCCGTCAGATATAAATCGGACGGCCTATATTGCAGGATGGCAGGCACACCATCATCACCAACTCTATTTTTTATAAGAGTGTATTTTATGTATGTTATAAGAGTGTAGATGTAGAGTAGATACAAGTCGACAGGTGGGCACGATGGTAGTGAGATAATGTGATGCAACACTAGAGGTGCCACGTGGAGCGTTTAACTGGTCATCTAGTCATGTCATGAGCAAATACAGAGTTGTACGGTGAGCCTGTGACTGTATAATAACCATTAAACGTAAATGGTGACCGTAATGAGTGGATTCTGAAGTCCAATGTATGTATCATGCTTTCGGTTCAAATACAATGATCGTCATTGCATATATCGCGAGAGAAAGATGAAACATGCGTGAATTTTCTGGGGGCTTACTTTTAGAGGACCTGGAGATAGTTTTGTGTGCATACGTGAAAGGGGCGTACACAGGGGGTATGCGATGGAGAGAGAGATGCTCTTCATTTATCTTTATTATGACTAACTTTGTATATAGTATAAAAATATACAAATTCACAGTGCGGAATAAATATCATTATGGGACCATGCAATGCAAATTAGCATTCGTACTCCTCCATAGAACTATTCATCCAACCTAACTTTAAGGGGCATCCTACAGAATGCTCTGCTAGAATCATACTCGTCGATTAGGAAGAGAGGTGTGAGATAATGCGTGAGAGACAGGCGTAAAGATATTGTGTGTACATGAGACACATAGGCAGGTCCATGTATATAGAAAGGGTCGACGAGGATTGTGCGTGTGTATGTTTGCGAGAGGAAGAGTGCTTGTGATAAAGGTTAGTGAAAATAGTTGTAAATGGTTACGAGAGGGAGGGAGGGTTATATCTAGAGCATGTGTGCGAGAAAGATACCTCGGGAGAGAGTGTGTGAGCATGTGTGAGAGACCACCGATGGAGAGTGAAACTACACGTAAAAGACTGCTCTACACATTGATTAAAGATATAAATTGTATCCAAATATTAGGATGGGATCATGATATTTGCAATTCGCGTAAGGAGCGGTCATTGATCCATCAAACATCTAGATTCTATCGAATTTGAGCATGTCTATGTTATTATTCGACACAACTGATCCACATAGTTAGTATTTTGAACTCCAGACAATGCATCGCTTTAGCAATCGAATATAAACGTGAGTATAGTTCATGTTGTGTGTGTAAAGCACATTATACATACGAAAGTTACACAATGGACATTATAAATAGCTACCTATGAACTAGCATACATTTGAATTCAACTTAAGGTGGTTTAAAAAATCAAATTCAACATTAAGTCCATTCAATTATTTGAATTTGATATCATACCTAAATTATGGGGGACCAATCTTTGCTCTGATTTAGTACATAATAGCATATGTAGTCGTGTACAAAATAAATTCAAATTTCAAACGAAGCGCCAAAAGAGCCTCTACTCGGCCGAAACCGCGTGAGACCAATGTTTGGTAGTACAAGGAAATTACTTTTCTAATAACTCCGACCCGTGAAACCTACCGGCCCGACGTCCAATGGTCTAAACCGGGGTAGGTTTGTAGCTTCATCTAGACGCCACGCAACCGCATCCGAAAAACATTCATACACAATGGCCGCCTAAGCACACATGCGCGCGGCCGAAATCGCTCCTGCCCACTATTTGGGACACCTGGGATTACCATCCTACCCCCGACCTGCAGTAGGTCCGAAATTTAAGAGGGGGGCAAAGTTTGTACTTTCCCCAAATTTCAAACAAGCGCGTCCCATCTTCTGTTCAAAAAAGCCAAAAACAAGCGCTTCCCAGACCGAAACATGGTTCACCCCCCACCCGTCTGATTCCCCATTCGTACTCCGTGGGCGCCAAAACTACCTCTCCACCAGCCGCGAAACCCCGGCATCCTCCGTCCGCCACCACATCCCACCCATCAACCGCCTCCCTCCTCCATCACGCCGTAGCCGATACCCCGACGTCGTCGTCCACCGCAACCTCAACCGCAACGCCCTCCACGGCTAGTAGTTGAAGCCAAGGCCGAGCCGTCCGTACCCGAGCCACTTCAACCACGCCGTCCTGCGCCTCATCACTGCCGCTCCAACTTCGCCACCCTCCACCGCACCGGAGCTGTTCCTGCTACGCCGTCCTTCCCCGCCTCAGATCTGCTTCCCCTCCGCCGACATACGGCCATGGCAACACAGTCAACAATTTGGCTATGGGTTCGTCCAAGCCTGCATCCTCCAGAACAACGGTTTCCTCGGTAAAAAGAAGAAGATCGGCGCGACATGTGGAGGTGACCACACCGGCAACCGAAAAAGGTACTCCTCTTCCCTTATTCGTGCAAATCTTACGTCTGCTTGCACGGTATTCATCCCACAGAAGACACTAGTTGACCGCTTCTTCTTGATACTAGATGTTCCTAGTAACTCGCGATGCACAAGGTTTCTCCTCATATACTATTTCACCTTAGCTAGAGGTCTGTCGCCCCCCTGAATTTCAATTTCTGGCCAGTTGATTCCCAATTAACGGAAGCATTCCCCGGCGTAACAGGCGCTAGTACGCCTATTACGCCGGGGAAGCAGCGCCTTGGTGTTTATCTTAGGGGCGTGTGCGGCCTAGAGCTACTGGCGTCGATCTGGAGGTCGGCCGGGATTAAAGGGATGGCCTGGGGGCGCTTCCAAGCACGGCGGTGGTGTGAGGTCGATGGGAGGGCAGGGCGGCGGAGGCAGGGGTCTAGGCCGGTGGTCGCTGGCGATTCGAGAAAGATCGTCAGCAGTGACTGGCGGGAGGTAGATGAAGGCCATCTGCCCGTTCCTTATTGATCGGACGGTTCATTAAAAAAATCGACTGACCTATTTATTTTCAGTCCACTGTTATCTTAGATATGACCACATGTGGTGGTGTGCTGGAGGAGTACCTGCATTTCCTGTGCTCATATATTACAAAATCATACGGAGTAGAATCTAATTTTGTTTGCCATGCAATGTTGTAGAGCTATCATATGTCTCCTGTCATTTATTTTTCAGCCACCTGTTATCTGCTACTTTTACAGTGCACTAGTTCTGCACACACTTCACCCTTACTCTCAGTATTGTGTTTTTATGCAAGGGTATTTCAGACTCTGCTGCCATAAGAGAAGCCAAAAAGAAAAGAGAGAAGTCGCTCCAGCTTGGTGTGCGGGTAGGCAAGACACGTTACAGCGCTATAAAGGGTGCAGTGTCAGCAGATGGAGACGGTAAACGTAGCTCTGGAGTTGATGACCTCGCACACAATGAACCACCATCCCAGGTGCTTGCTTTAACTTCGTGGTGTCATATGTGGTTGCATGTTCCATATGGTGTCTATCTTGTATTCGAAAGGCCGAAGTCGGGAAGATAAGTAAAGATATTTTTTTTACATGAACCACCATCCCGTGAGCACTAGAAGACAAATAGCTAGGCAGGGCACTGGCCGAGCCAATGACAAGCCCAGCAAAGATATGCATCACCTGGAAGCCAACTAAAAAGCTGCAATGGTGGCGAAGCAGCCCGCCTCCCACCAGGCTCTCAGGTCCTAGATGATCATGCTCACCACTCCAACCGGATGTCTAGCTTGTATTGCTTCCAATTTGGTTAAATTGCATCTGCTTAGCTTACACATTATACCTTTGAACATGACATGCCTTTCTGTTTTGGTACATACTAGTACATCTGTGTATTAACCATGTTCTTACATCAAACTAATGTTCTTGTGTATCCCTCGTCAATCACTTATGACGAGGCAGGCAGGCAAGGGGACTACTCCTCATTTAAAGAATGCAGCGTCAGCCTCCCGACATGATTCTCAAGAAACAGAAATGCTAGATGAAGATAGTGAACGTAGCTCTGGAGTTGATGACCTCGCTCACAATGAACCACCATCGCAGGTGCTTGCTCTAACTTGGCAGCGTGATATGTGGTTGCATGTTGCATATGGTGTCTAGATTGTAATTCTTCCAATCTGGTTAAACTGCATGTGCTAGTCTGCTTAGCTTATACATTATACCTGTTAATGTGACATGCCTTCCTGTATTTAGTACATAGTACATCTGTCTATTAAGCATGTCCTTACATAAAACTATTTTTTTTTGTATCCCGCATCAATCAACATGACGAGACACCTTTAGTATATGCAGTGCGATATTAGTTGCATCTTTCATATGATTTATAGCATGCGCTGCTTCTAATTTGTTGAAATACCATTTATGATGGGACGCTTTTAACTTGGCAGAGTCATATTGGTTGGATCTTTCATGTGGTGTCTAGCTTGCATTGCTTCTTATTTGCTGGAATGGTTTCTGCTTAGTTTACACAAACAGTTGTGAACATGCCATGTCATTCTGTTTTTGTACATATTCCATCCTGGTATCATGTGTTTGCTTTACATCAAAGTAGTGATTGTCAGTATCATGCATGAGTGAGTTCTGAAGAGAGAATTTTACTGCTTTTTCTTGTCGGTTTTACTTGACAATTCAAAATCAATAAAGCGGAAGGAAGTTAGCAAGGCAGCGGATAAAGGCGCTCCTTCCGAACGGAGGGCCTCTACAGTTTCTACTCCTCCACACCCCTAAGATGATTTCCAAGACAACACATGCATAGACACTCAACAAAGTTGTGTTTATGATGAGCACGTCTCCCCTAGTGCAGCATCACCGGTGCTCCCTCTAACTTGGCACTGTTTTATGTGGTTGCATGTTATGTGTGATGTCTAGCTTGTATTGCTTCTAATTTTGTTGAATTCCATCTGCTTACTTTACACATTATACTTGAATAAGACACGTGTTCCTGTTTCTAGAACATACAATATCTGTCTATCACAGCATATTCTTACATCAAATTACTACTGTTGTGTAACCTGCAACAATCACTTATCATAAGACACGTTTGACTTCGGAGTGTGATATAGGTTACATCTCACATTCTTTTCTAGCTTGTACTACTAATTTGTTGAAAAGGCACTTATGATTTGTTGAGTGATATTCGTTGCATCTTTCATATGGTGTCTAGCTTTCATTGCTTCTAATTTGTTGAAATGCCTTCTCCTTACTTTACACATCATAAGCTGTGAATATGCAATGCTATGAATATGCAATGGCACTAATGATGAGAGACCTCTAACATGGTAGTGTGATGTTGTTTGCATCTTGCATATGATTTATTTCTTGTACTGCTTCACATTTGTTTAAACGCCATTTATGATGAGACACTGTTAACTTGGCAGAGCGATATTTGTAGCATCTTTCATATGGTGTCTACCTTCCATTGCATTGCTTCTAATTTTGTGAAATGTCTTCTTCTTAGTTTACACATCATAGTTGTGGTTATCTCTTCCGTCCTGTTTTTCATACATATTACATCCTCCTATCACGCATCAATTTGTTCTAAAGAACTAAATTGTTATTCGTTTTTCTTGTCGGCTTGACTTAACATGGCACAGAGAAAGAGGAAGAAACACAGAATTGCAGGGAATGAGAAGCGGATGAATCATGCAGATTCTGCTGGTACTGATGGTGCAATAGAAGCTCAAAGTCCAGCGGAAAATTCTACAAACACGGCATCCCATGCTACACGAGTTGCAAAAAAAGCCAAACAGAAACAAATAGCTGCCACCAAACAAGCAGAGACAACCCTAGTTCTTGCAACACCTACCACAGTACTACCAGCTGCACGACTTACTCATGCGTCAACTGAGCTAGCAGCACGTTCCCAAGCTCCCTTGCCACCTGACACTACTTCCCAAGCACTCTTGACACAAGACGAGTTGGCAATATCAGATGAACCTTGTGAGCTTCAACAGCAAGAAGGTAGTTGCTGGAGTCAAGTTACAGTTGCATGCTTCTTTATATGTAGTCTCACAGTTTGATGTACACTAACACTTCCTATGTTCATTGTTGGACTAGCACCTAGGCGCAAGAGGAAACAAACATCAGGGATAATGCTCGATAGGTTAACTAAATCTAGAGGAGGAAGAATGGAGATCCATTTTGAGGCAGGTTTAAAAAGGCCACGTGATGCTACAGAGTCAGCCAAGTTAGTATCAGAGGTAGCGGCTGCCGTTAGGTGTCATGTACGTATCCTCCCAACATGGATTCAGTACAGGAATGACAAAGATGAAACCAAGTTCAACACCTTCCTCGACCATTTATCTGCAAGTATGGATATGTATGGAAACTAGTAATATCATCTTGCTCTGTCCCATACTTTCTAGGTTGCTGATAATGAGACTCCCATAATTTTCGACAGATGAGGTTCAAGTTGGATAGCCAAGATGATGCAACCAGACAAGCTTCCACCCATGTTTTCAAGTCTGCTCTGCGACAGTATCGGTATAACTTGAGGAAAACTCACTTTAAAGGCAAGGCTCACAGTGAACTTTCCCAAACATCTCCAGTGGAAAATATATCGGATGAAGACTAGAGGGGCCTTGTTAAACACTGGTCTGATCCGAAGTATCAGGTACATTATATATATGTGATCAGATCACATGTTGAAGTCCTATTTACGCATGTGCCACACAAATCTATCGTCTTGTAGGTGAACTATTCAAAGAACAAGGCCAACCGTACGAAAGTGAAATTCCAACAGACGACAGGATCTCGTAGCTATATTGCACACTGCGAGGCTCTTGTAATTAGCTGTTGTTTCACTCTTTTCGCTGTACCATATTATCAGATCTATATTGACTTGTTTGAAATGCAGAGGAAAGCCCGCAAGGACCAAAAAGTACCTGAACCAAATGCTGTGGAAATCTTCAAGGACTGTCACACCAGCAAGAAGAAGGGCATGACTACACCAGTCAAATCCGCTGTTGTAAGTCCTTAATCCTCATGCCTTTTAACTACTACTTACTCTGACTTGTGCCTTGAACTGCATGGTTTGCAGCCAATGTCTATTACTCTTTTCAATTTTATACACAATTGTCTTAGCGTATCATTGCACCTTACAAGGTTTAAAAGAGAAGAGTGATGTTCCTTTGATCTTGACCTGTAATCTAGTTCCATGCTGGACTTGCCCTCACAACGTTACAATTGCCTGTTTGTCTATTCTCAGTTGTTTTGTGATATGAATGATGTCATACTATGCTTACCATATTATAAACTTCGTCTCTTTATCCTTAGCCCTCAATACAATGTGAAGAAATAGACAATACATTAGCGATGGTACATGGTCATATGTTTGGAACCTAGTTTTATTATGTACTTTGCAATAAAATACAACTAATATTTTACATGGGTTCACCAGAATAAGTTCTGTATATAGACCAAAGCTATTTTGTTTGGTTTTGCTGCCTCCTTAATATCTTCTGTTCTGCTACTACTATTGTAAAACCTCAACTTTTCAGCAAGCTATGGAAAAAATGGTGGAACCGCAACCTTCTGAAGGTGGCGAGGCTACTATAACCGCAATGTCAGCTCTTGCTGCAGTGGGTCAGTACCTGTCCACTAACAGTGCCAAAAGCAAGTTCCTGCGTAATACTGGGTTGGTTGTTAAGGCAATATCGTCCAAACTGCCTCATGATCAAGATATGCAAGCTCAAAGCAATGTTGTGAAGCAAGGAGAAACATTGCTCAATGTCGTCAAGATATTGTTCAGGAGCCTAGGGGAAATGAAGGCGAGGGTTATGGTGCTCCATCGGACAATACAACATGAAAACGTAACAGTCAGGTCAAATGAACTGAGCGTCTGAACTTCTGGTGGTGCATTTCTCTGCTAGACTGTTAAGTTTTATGCCAACCTTCCTTTTGTTATATAGTTGAATTTGTTTTGGTGCGATACAAAATTTATTCTTAACGTGCAGCCACCGGCTGAAGAAAATAGCAAGCCATTTTTGTATAGTGTAGGGTGTTCCCTATATTTGCACTGGTGGCGATCTTTGATGGCGAGTGGATGTAATCTGTGCAATCGCCTTAATAGCTTAGCGTTAGTTTTGGCCTTATATATTTCCTAGTCTTCTTTTTCCCTGGTTTGCTAGTGGCCGCAACTACCATGGGCCATATACGGGCCGTAGGATCCATGGGTCTCCTACGGGCCGTCAATAAATGGGCCTGTAATCGGTGGGCCTTGGGCCGTCGGATAAATGGGTCTACATGGGCCGTAATCGGGCGTAATTGGTATCGGCCCAGCACGGTAACAGGCCGTTAACGGGTCGTAGGACAGCAAAGGCTTAATTCTGTCACAGGCATAACGGGTCGCTAATGGGCCAGAATATAGGACGGGCTGGAAACGGCGCAACGGGTTAACAGGCCAGAAACGGGTCGACTCTTGCCATGGGCCGAATTTGGACCATTAGGGTAACAGGCCAGTAACGGGCCGACTCTTGCCATGGGCCGAATTTGGCCCATTAGGGGAACAGGCCAGTCACGGGCTGACTCTTGCCATGGGCCGAATTTGGCCCATTAGGGGAACACGCCAGTAACGGGCCGGAAGTAATCGAGGGCCGAAAAGGAGCCCAAGAACGTATGGGCCGTCAATAGGCCAAAAGCTAACACGGGCTGGAAACGGCCCATGTAAATCACGGGCCGTTAACGGGTATAAAGAAAATTACTGTTCATCATGGGCTAGAGTCGCCGTGGGCCTGTAAAGGGCCAAAAGATACGCAGGCTCATATGGGCCGAAAGACGTCGTGGGCCATACATGGGCCGAAAGTGAAATGGGCTGGTGTTATATTGGACGGCCAACATGACGTTGTTGGGCCGATTTCCTTTAGGGCCTAACGGGCCGTGAGTTAACGGGCCGTAAAATGGGCTATTTGCGAAGAGACCGTTAACAGGCTTTTCATGGGCCAGCCCATTAACTTTTGACCAAGTGAAACAGGCCGGCTTTGTAAGCTAAATGGGCCAGTGGTGGGCCGTGGCACGTGTCGACATATCATAGGCGCCTATCTGACCCACTGACGAGCAGACATGTGTTTCGTCCGGCCAATAAGAATTTTACACGTGGAAATTTTCCATTGGTCGGGGCTGTTAACGGGTTATCGGATCCAAAACATGACCCGATAGCTTAACGGCGTTCTGTTACGGTGGATGCCACGTGTCGGTCACCCTTGACGAAAGCACTTCTGTGACACGCGATTTATCGTCATGGAAGTGGACACTTCCGTGATGATAATTTTGGTAATGTCATGGAACACTTCTACGACAGCACAGGTATGACTATCTTGATTCTGTCATAAAATTGTCATGGATGTACATGCATGACAAAAAACGCGACCTACTATGACAAACACGTATTATCACGGAAGTGTATTTTTTTGTAGTGCTTCTAGCATCATGGTGAAGTATTTCGCACATGCCGCATCATCCACATCCAGCATCTCCATGGCCATCTCATAGCTTTCGACCCATGTTTCAGGGGATAAATCGGTAGTGTAGTTCGGCACCTTGCGCGGGCCCTTGAAATCCTTGGGCAGGCGCACATTGCGCAACGCTGGGACGAGACACGGCACTCCCAAAGAACTAGAGGTAACTCCTGATTCCACCGATATGGTTGGACGAACCAGAGTAAGCTGACGGGCTTCATGCTGCCCCGCTAACTCGGCCTCTGTCCGTGCCCGAGCCCGGTCCACCACCTCCTGAGCATCACCAGCACCACCCGCCGGGTTATTGCCACGGGGCGGATCACGGTTCCGCGCATTGCTTGACACTGCCAGTTCATCCATACGCCTGCTGTAACTCCGGCTTGGACGGGGAGTGGAATGAATCCGATCGCGACTATATGAATAAGCCTCCTGTTGAACCAAGGCTGTCTGAAGAAGCTCCTTAACCCGACGCGTCTCGACCGCCACCATAGAATTGCCTTCGATCGGGATGGCGCCAACCGTGAAGCGGCAGCGACAATGTTGTCCATCGGGTTAGAGTAGTGACCCGGTGGTGTGGGGACATGCGGTGCTACAATGTTGTTCTGACGAGGCGGATCCACCAAACGTGGCTGAACCGGCGCCTCTGCTCCAGGTGCCTCCGCCCGGTTTACCACCAACGGATTACTGGTCCCTGCTCCTGGGGTGTTAAAGAGATTTCTAGCGTCATAAACCGGCGGCAGACGAGATCGGCGCCTCCCCTTCAGGACTTCGTTCGACGCACTCTGATCCAGCATAATCCGGTAAGCTTGTGCATCCAAAGCGGCCCGCTCCGCGGCTATCCTGGTATCCTCAGCTGCTAAGTCGGCTTTGGGCTAGGTGATCTGATCTTTCACTTTCACGATTTCCGCATTGTGCGCATCCTGATCCGCTGGGTTAACCTCCGCCATCAGCATTGCCAACGCATCAAACAAATCAGATAGAACCTGAGCTGGCGGTCGCACAGGGCCTCCTGCCCCGGCCGCTGTTGCCTCTGCCGATCCGGAAATCATCGCCGCTGCGGTCGAAGAGTGGAGCGCCGGTTGCGTACCGGCCATGAAGATCGCAACCTGGTTTGGCAGATCAAAGGGGTCCGGAATACTGTCGCCATCGGAACAGCCCCCAATCCGGCCATCTTGTAACTGATATAACGACTCGGTCTCTCCGGTCGATGACTCGTCGCCGGAATAAATGATGGTCTCACCACCAGATTCCGATCTATCCTCAGATTCCCCTCCATGGATAACTCCCACGAAGGCACGCTTCATGACAGGCTTGACCCGGGTAGATCTTGCACGCTGAGCTGTTTCGACGAGGTCGGTGCAGATGTCCGGCTCAGGGCCCGGTTTGCCGATCTTGCCAATGAAAACGTGTATGCCACCAAAGGGGACCCGGTACCCGTACTCGATTGAGCCGGCCTCGGGGCCCCAGCCTGCAGCGTTGATGTAGAGCTTGCCGCGACGACTCTTGGCCATCCGGCCCACAGTGTAACCCTTGAATCCTTCGAAGTTGCCCTCCAAGAACTTGAAACCATCGTGCGATAGCCCCACGGTGGGCGCCAACTGTCGTGGTTTTGTCACGGCAGATGTCCTAGAGAAAGGACTTAGTCATGGAGCCATCGCTATGGGTTAACTTAAAGGGGTTAAAGCGGGTAAGGGACGCAAGAGAGTTTTATACTAGTTCGGCCCCTTACGATGAAGGTAAAAGCCTACGTCTAGTTGTGATGGAATTGCTGGGGTTTCAATGACCAGGGAGCGAATACGCTTTGCCTGGGTCTCGAGTTGTTGTCTGTTGTCCTTGAACCGCCGCTAGGTCGTCCCCTTATATACATGGGTTGACGCCCGTCGGTTTATAGAATCCCGAGGCTGGCTCACAATCGTATCCGGCTCGGTCTACATATCAATGCCGGTTTATGTCTACAGGCCTTAAACCGGCTTTTGGGCCCTGGGCCTTCATAAAGCGTCACCGTCTGTCTTCATGGACTTCAGATACAGATGAACTACTTGTCGGGATAATCCGGCCTCTCCTGGCCAGTTTACGCCCAGTGGTAATATCCCCAACACATGGTTAGTCATAAAATCCTACATAAAACTTGTGGATCACTGAATATGATATGTTTGATTCCTTGCAATAGTTTTGCGATATAGAGATGGAATATGTAGGAGGTACTAGTAAATGGTTGTGGTTAGTAAGAATTTTGGTGTTAAGGTTCATGATTCCCGAAGCATGCACGTATAGTTTCTCGTTATGCTACGAAGTTGGAGCATGATTTATTATTGATTGTCTTCCTTATGAGTGGCGGTCGGGGACGAGCGATGGTCTTTTCCTACCAATCTATCCCCCTAGGGGCATGCGTAGTAGTACAATGCTTCGAGGGCTAATAAACTTTTGCAATAAGTATATGAGTTCTTTATTACTACTGCAAGTCCATGGAATATACGCACTCTTACCTTTCCGCAATTTGCTAGCCTGTACGGTACCGTGCATTGCCCTTTCTCACCTCGAGAGTCAGTGCAAACTTCGCCGGTGCATCCAAACCCCGTGATATGATACACTCTATCACACATAAGCCTTATTATATCTTCCTCAAAACAGCCACCATACCTACCTATTATGGCCTTTCCATAGCCATTCCGAGATATACTGCCATGCAACTTCCACCGCTTCCGTTTTGATGACTTGAGCATTCATTGTCATATTGATTTGCATGATCATATAGCTGACATAGTATTTATGGCTTAGCCACTGTTCATCATTTTTTATGTATGTCATGCTAGATAATTGCACATCCTGGTATTGCCAGAGGCATTCATATAGAGTCATATATTGTTATAGGAATCAAGTTGTAATATTGAGTTGTAAGTAAATAGATGTGCAACTAGCATGCCCCTTCTCTCTTTTTGTTTTCTTTTTTATTTTTATTTTTTTATTTTTTTCTCTCATTGTCCGGAGTCTCATCCCAACTTGTGGGGGAATCATAGTCTCCATCGTCCTTTCCTCACTAGGGCAATGCTCTAAAAATGAATATGTTTTTCATATGGAGAGTCTCCTATGTTGTCACTTTCATATACTAGTGGGAATTTTTCATTATAGGATTAGATGCACACCCACTTAGTTTTCATTTTGAGCTTTCATACACTTATAGCTCTTAGTGCATTTGTTGCATGGCAATTCCTAGTCCTCGCATTGATATCAATTGATGGGCATCTCCATAGCCCGTTGGTTATCCGCATCCACATGAGACTTCCTTACTTTATTGTCTTCTTTATATTTTACCCCTATCATCATACTCTATTTCACTCGTAGTGCTATATCCATGGCTTGCACTCATGTATTGCGTGGGAGTTGAAAAAGCTGAAGCGCGTTAAAAAGTATGAACCAATTGCTCGACTTGTCATCGGGGTTGTGAATGATAAATACTTTGTGTTAAGAAGACAGAGCATGACAAGATTATATGATTTTGTAGGGATAGCTTTCTTTAGCGTTGATATTTTGAAAGACATGATTATTTGTTGGGATGCCTGAGTATTGATGCCTTTATGTCAAATTATAGACTATTGCTTTGAATCACTCATGTCTTAATATTAAGGCCATGATTAGATATATGACCAAGATTATGCTAGATAGCATTCCACATCAAAAATTATCTTTTTTATCATTTACCTACTCGAGGACGAGCAGGAATTAAGCTTGGGGATGCTGATATGTCTCTCTCATATCTATAATTTTTTATTGTTTCATGCCAATATTATACAACTTTTATACACTTTTGGCAACATTTTATATGATTTATTTGGACTAACATATTGATCCAGTGCCCAGTACCAGCTCATGTTTGTTGCATGTGTTTTGTTTTGCAAAAAATCGATATCAAACAAAGTCCAAACACGATAAAAATTTACGAAGAGTTATTTTGGAATATATGTGATTTTTTAGATTCGCAATTAATGCAAAAGGGGGCCCACAGTGACCACAACCCACCAGGGCGCACCGGGCACCCCCTCGCGTGCCCAGGTGTCTTATGCCCTCCTCGTAAGTCGGTTGGGGCCCTACTTCGGACGCAAGAAAGATAAATTATGGAAAAAATGATGTAAAAATTTCAGCGCTATCAGAGTTACGGATCTCCGGGAATTTAAGAAACAGTGAAGGGCCAAAAAACGGGAACGTGAAACAGAAGAGAACAGAGAGGGAGATCCAATCTCGGAGGGGGCCCCACCACTCCTCCACCATGGAGGCCATGGACCAGAAGGGGAACTCTCCTCCCATCTAGGGGGAGGCCAAGTAAGAAGAAGAAGGAGGGGGTCTCTCCCTCTCTCTCTCTCTCTCTATCTCTCTCTCTCTCGGTGGCGCCGGAGCGCTGCCGGGGCAAGGATCGGGACGGCGATCTACATCAGCAATCTTGCTACCGTCATCACCAACTTTCTCTCCCTCTATGCAACAATGTAACACCTCTTCTCCCCACTGTAATTCTACTTAAACATGGTGCTCAACTCCATATATTATTTCCGAATGATCTATGGTTATCCTATGATGTTTGAGTAGATCTGTTTTGTTCTATGGGTTAATCTTGATCTTGGTTGGTATGAGTGTATATTTTATTTATGGTGCTATCCTATGGTGCACTCTATGTCGCGCAAACAGAGGCGCCCCCACTGTAGGGTGTTGCAATATGTTCATGGTTTGCTTATTGTTGGTGTTGCGGGGGTGACAGCACCTAAACGCGGATAAGTGGGTTATGGCGTATGGGAGTAAAGAGGACTTGATAGTTAATGCTATGGTTGGGTTTCACGACCTTAATGATCTATAGTAGTTGCGGATGCTTGCTAGGGGTCCAATCCTAAGTGCATATTATCCAAGTAGAGAAAGTATGTTAGCTCATGCCTCTCCCTCATATAAAGTTACAAGAACGATTACCGGTACTTGTTATCGATTGCCTAGGGATAGATGACTTTCTTGTTGACAAAAAGCTATCTACTTTTATTACCTTGCAATTTATTCGTAGTTTTATTCTCGCAAAGTACTCATAGTTTTATTCTTGCGAAATAGTTTCATACTTGTTTTAGATAAAGCAAACGTCAAGTGTGCATAGAGTTGTATCGGTGGTCGATAGAACTTGAGGGAATATTTGTTCTACCTTTAGCTCCTTATTGGGTTCGACACTCATATTTATAAAAGAAGGCTACATATGATCCCCTATACTTGTGGGTTATCAATATGCCAGAAAAAACCTGCTCGGAAAGCTTGCTGGCCAAAGCCCGAGCTGTCGCGTGGTGTCCGCCCATGCCCGCGTGTATCTCTGCCAAGAGCTGCTGCCCCTCTTCTTCGGACATGCACCTTTGTAAGATTCATGTGGTGCTCTCCTTATAGAGTTCACTCTCATGGACCTTGCACTACAAAAAAAATACAATTCTGTGATGATACGTATTTGTCACAGTAGGTCACGCTTTTTGTCATGCATGTACATCCATGACGATTTTATGAAAGAATCAAGATAGTCATACTTGTGCTGTCGTAGAAGTGTTCCATGACAATACGAGAATTATCATAATGGAAGTGTCCACTTCCATGATGATAAATGGCGCGTCATGGAAGTGCTTTTGTCAAGGGTAACCCGTTAACAACCCAGACCAATGGGGATTTTCCACGTGTAAAATTCTCAATGGCAAGAGGAACCACGTGTCGGCTCACCGTTGGGACAGATTTCATCCACTCATTGGATCGGAGGCGCCTATGATACATCGACGCATGGCATGGCCCAATAGAGGACCATTCCGGTGAAAAGGCAGGCCCATTTGACTTGGTCAGAAGGTAGCGGGCCGGCCCACGGAAAGCCTGTTAACGGCATGTTCACATATAGCCCATTTACAGCCTGCTAAATCACGACCCGTTACGACCTATCTGAATAAGGCCCAGTAGCTTCATCTGGGCCGTCCAATATGATTCTAGCACGTTGTAACTTCCGGCCCATGTATGGCCCATGACATCTTTCGGCCCATACGAGGCCCTTTGTAACTCTCGGCCCACTAAAGGCCCGACGTGAAACTGGCCATAATAAACAGTGTATCACTTTATACCCATTAACGACCCATTATTCCGTCGGCCGTTTCCAGCCCGTGGTAACTTTTGGCCTTCTAAGGTCCCATTTATTCGAGGGATCATTTCAAGAATTCGGTTAATTATGGTTCGTTACTTGCCTGTTCCATTTGTGGGATAAATTCGGCTCATGGTTACAGTCGGCCCGTTTGTGGCCCGGTAACCCGTTGGGTTATTTGCATAACATCATCAAATACGGCCTATTAATGGCCCGTTGTGGTCTGGCCATAAACAGACGATTCCCACTCTAGCCCGTTTGCGGCCCATTTTGTGGACCGTTATTGGTCCACGAATAGTACGGCCCATGTTTGGCAAAACGATTATACGACTCGTAGAAGGCCCAATGATTAGATGGCCTGTAGAAGGCCCATGGATCCTATGGCCCGTAGAAGGCCCATGGATCCTATGGCTCGTAGGAGGCCCATGGTCACTATAGTAGGTAGCAGGAACATGGTTACACCAGTCCGTGTGTTGGCATGGTTATTGTGGCCTAGTTATAAAAATAGGTTATAGTGGCCACTGGAAACGCGGAAAAAGAACTGCAGTGACTACAAGCAAACAACTAAACAAGACAATAAGAAAGCAACTAACACTAGGCTATTACGGCTATTACACATATTACATCCACTGGGCATCAAAGTTCGCCAACAGTGCAAATATACGGAACAAAGCAGCATATTACATACACTGGCCGTCTAAATTGGCCACCAGTGCAAATAAACGAGGTAGCAAAACAAGTTCATAACTAAAATAACTTTAGAAGAGCTCAAGAAACGGTATCCTGGGTATCCACCTTGCTAGCAATAAGCATAACAAGCTTATTAGCTTTCTCTTGTTTGGCTCTAAAATCGTCCAACGCTTGCCGTTGCACCAAAAAGTATGCATCTGAGTTCTCCAGGGACTTCCGCGGTACTTCGACTTCTGGTCGCTGCACAGCTGATCAATGTCTTTCAGCTTGTAGTTGAGATTCAAGAAACCGAACTGATTCAGACAGTGAGTTTGAATAGCTTGTGCCAGCGCTAGTGGC
The DNA here is from genome assembly GCF_018294505.1 of Triticum aestivum. NCBI lineage: Eukaryota > Viridiplantae > Streptophyta > Magnoliopsida > Poales > Poaceae > Triticum > Triticum aestivum. The sequence continues at coordinate 149,813,159 of NC_057805.1, forward strand.
CAGTAACACGAACACTACACCAAGACAGGACTTTGGGGTTGTCTCGCTGTCTTCAAGATAGTTTTCCTTAGCTGTTTTATCAGCTTTGTTGGAGACCAACAAGGATCTCTCACTATCCTGAACCTTATCTGCATTACATCTTTTACTATTGCTTAATAAGGCACTCTTCCCCAATATTCCGTGAGCATTGAAAAAGAAGAAACAAGTATACACATAACAGGTTTAGCATGTACTAGTATATGAAACTCATTTTAGTGAACCAGTTCATTAGTAAGGTGGACAGAATTAAACTACCAAGTCTTGTATTGCCAAGTAGTACATAATAAAAGCATCAAACAAACATATATCTATGTCCTATGGTCACTGCATTGTCTTGCCAAATCAAAATAGAGAAACGGTTCAAATCATATCAGTTCAAGACAAAGCAGCACTGAAAGAATACACAAAGCATAGAAAACTACACGGCACAACAATATTTCAAATGAGTACCATGGGTCTACATGTACAATAACACTATTGGCTCTGTTGTGATGCTACTAATGTGCATGATATGAGAAGTCAATTGTATACACAATTGAAATTGAAATCAACACAGCTATTTATAAGAGCAAACCTGTTAAAGAAACATGCGTAAACATACCTGTTGTGTCATTGGAGTTTCGATTGAATCCTTTAATTTAAAAATAAGTTTTTATGAGTAAATACAGTGACACAATAGCAAAATAGTATGCATGATAAGTATTACGGAATGTTAAAAGCAGTATGGAATTTTAAATGAGAACAGTTGTTCTTCAGGTTTAAGCACTTGTTCTACACGAAAAGAGTACGGTAAGACGCAGGCATATAGTACTTAAAAATAAAAAATGAGCTCATAGACCTTACCACATTCTTGGTTTGGGAGCAGTGCAGAACAAGGTGTTCCCAGTCATCGTCAGTAAATGTGTCTCAGGAAAACGTAAGGGAATTTGATGAGTTTCTTTCACAGTGAAGTATGTTTTCTTCAGGTAATTCTGATACTGCCACCAAGAGTTCTTGAAGTTAGCAGAGGTATTAGCACATGTTACCTCATCCCTAGTTTCCAAATCGGTCCTTCTCTATAGAGAAAAATGGGGAAATTTGTTGTATTATAACCATCATGGAGGTAGAATGTATGGGACAAAGCAAAGTATTTGCCATGAATAGCATTACTTACACATAACTCCTGGACGAACACCTGCAACTAGCATTTTCCTTCATATTCAGTATAATATTTCCATGATGGGAAGATACGCACATAGGATTTAACAACATCAAATGCGATAGATGCTAAACTACAAATGGCTGGTTGTACTTCCTCCACAGGATTAGGTGTACTAACTGGTGGAGTTGAGGTTCACCATGGTAGTATTGGCGCTTTGGGCACTGGAGCTGCCTTACTAACTACTCTTGTTTGGGATCTCTTTGGTGGATATGGTGTTGTGTCAAGAGGAACTGGGTTACTATTTGCCGGGGTTGGGATTAGACTAGGTCAAGCTGGTTCTCTGTCCATCGCAGTAGGGGTACAATCTGTGAGAGTCGGGGTTATGTGTGGTAGGGATGGTTCTCGTGCATGTACAACCGCGGTGCTATCTCCGCCAAGAGGTAGCACAGTTTTATTTGAAGACCGTGTTTTTACTCCGCTAGATACTAACATCAGCCGCTCCAATTCAAATGGCTGATAAACAGGAAACATAGTTGAATGTACAGACCTTGTATGAGAGACAAATGCAATAGATAGTGTGGAAATAAGAGGGCATGAAATAGTCGACATGTATATTAATTGTTTAACTAAAAATGATAGCATGACATAATTTCACATATATGATGTCTATCTAAACTGGATAGCATAGCATGACATAATTCAAAGATATGATGACTAACTAAAAAGGATGGAATGAGATAATGACATGATGTCCTTAGTAAACAGGTTCGCATGATATAATTCACATACTTGTTATCTAAGTAATCGGCGTTGCATGATTTAATTCATGTATGTGATTTATATGATAAGAAGAGGGCATTCGCATATATGATGTCTGAACTAAGAGCATGGTGTTGAATATTGTGTATATGATGTCTAAACTATGCAATGCAAGACACCATATACATGATATGAGCAGTATAACCGTGCCAAGTTAGAGCATACACCTCGGTGGGGTAATAGGACTGGTCATATGTCCTTGAATCCATCTCTGAGGAGCTATCGGGACCAAGCAAGATATCTTCTTTGACAAGTAGCACTGTCTGCTCTGGAGACCTTATTTTCACTCTGGATTTTTCCATCACCCACTCAAATGGCTGATTCACAGGAAGAGTAGTTTAATGTACAAACATTGTCGACAAATGGAAATGTAATGAAGAAAAGGATGGGCAAGATATCATTTAAATATATGATGCCTGGTTAAATAGGATGGCATTGCATATTTCACATATATTATGGCTGGCTAAAAGAGATGAGACCGCATAATTCCCATATATGATATATAAACTAAACAAGTGGCATTACAGAACATGTCTAAACTAAGCAGATGACATATATGATGTCGAAAGTAGGCACAGCAAGGCAACATATGCACGATATGACCAACATCATCATGCCAAGTTAGAGCAAACACCTTGGGGGGGTAAATAGGAGTGGTCAACTGTGTCTGAATCCGCCTCAGAACTGATATCTTCCTCTGGATTACAATCTGGAGAGGGGGGAGGTTTTGCCATTGAACCCACCATGGAGCGATGTTGGCATGACATTGTATTGCTGCACAAAACTCTTCTCTTTTTCTCTAAATGTTCAGCATGACTGTGTACAATATCTACATGCATACGAAAAAAATATAGTAAGATTATGTAAGGAGAGCATGCAGAAATCTAGAGTGATGGTAACAACCAGTGGATGGATCCAAAAATAATGATAGCACACTGATGATAGCTTTAATTTAATAAAAAGACAGATGATGATTGCTTTACTATTTGTTTTCCCACCCAAGATGAACAACATGGACATACCCTAGGTGAACCAAATAATAAACAGAGATACTATTCATTGCTGCCCTGATATGTGCCCCACAAGTAATTTTAAAACTCAAGTTTGAACATTGATTTGGACCTGACTTGGAGTCTAAGAGGTGAACAAGACGATAAAGTAGCAGGTAATATTAAGCAATGCATAACATAAGCAGAAACAAAAGAGTGCGACCTCTCTTGTGGACCCGTGTACTCCTTAGGTTCATCTGCTGAGTCGATGATGGTGATGCCATTGTGATGGGTGTCGGTGGCAGGGAAGGAGATCTGAGGCGGCGAAAGACGGTCAGGAGTCATGATGTCTGGTTTGATGGATGCTTCTGTCGATGGAGTAGCTCAGGTGAGGTGGACGACGTCGCAGCATGAGCAGGACAAACCACTCGAAGTTTTCTTCGACACCTACCTATAACTGAAGTAATTCTGTAAGGGCTCCTTTGGCTTGCAGGATTATAAAACGCAGGGATAGGAAAAACACCAGAATAGGATAGGAATGCACGTGGGAAACATAGCATTTGTAAACACAGGGTTTCTGTCAACTTGGGTGTTTGGTTCACAGGAATTGGAAGAGCAAAGGAATGCAAAGAAACATGGCCAAATAAAGTGAAACCATATGAAAGCGTGTACAGTTAGAATGTTATTCTGCCACAAATGCACTTGGTCTTGTTTTCATGCATAGGATTTTGAAAAGTAGGTCCAGGTCGATGTTTTGCTACATTCCTTTTAGAAAAATGCATGAATAATTGAATAGTAGAGTGCCATAGGAAAATTTCCTATTGCTATGTTTTTCCATCACTTTTTCCTTTGAACCAAAATAGCCCTAATGGATCAACATGTATGTAGAGTAATAAGTGATCCGGCAAGTGTACAACCTATTTGTCATAGTCGTGTCAACCTCAGCATCATTGGGTTGGTCGCTAAAGAAGTTGTGTCAGAGCTGGCTGTCAAAGGTGTGGAGGAAGATCTTAGGAATCTGTAGACGGCGTCCAGGGCACTTCGTTGTTGTGATGGATGGTTTCATCATTGGAGCAGCTCCGGCGAGCCGTAAGACGTCGAGGCTGAAGTAGTACAAGACAGACATCGTTAATCTCAAGTGGGATTCTAATAGCATCTCCAATAGATGATGGAAAATACATTACCAAAAAGTGATAGATGTAAAATTTACATCACCAAAAAACACCTGACTACATCAGATGAGGTAAAAACTATTGACTCTGAACTTAACTGTCAAAACTGAAATTTACTGTGGAATGTGAATGTTACTGTCGGAACTGAACGCACTAGTAGCAGAGAGTTGCTTCACATGTAGTTTAGGCCGCTCGAGCAATTTTAGTAGAGAAACAGTGATCTAAGTCAGCAGGCGATCAATGGGGAACATAGTAGCAGATAGCAGCCGGAGCAGCAGCGCTTGGAGGAGCAGTGCAAACTAGAGCTAGAGCAGCAACTCGTCTAGCTGCAGCAGCCCGTGTACCAGCATTAGCAGCGCGAGTGAAAGCAAGAGCAGAGCAGCAGCACGAGTGAGGGTGAGAGTGCTAGTTATCGACTAGAGGGGGGTGAGTAGGCGATTTTTATGAAAGTCTTCAAAACATGAGAGTTTTGAAGACAAACAATAGAAATGAACCTATTGATATGCAGCGCAAGGTAGACTACAATAAGCAAGCCATAGACAAGTATGCAATGAAGTGAAAGCACGAAGACTAATAGCAGCTAGGTAGTAAAGATCAGGATGGAAGATAGTATGAAGCCAAACAATAATAGTAGTCACACAGTGAAGTCAAACAGGTAGTGCAAGCAGGCAATGACTTCACGAAGACAAACTGTAAGAAAGGAGAGGGAGAGGATAGAACCAGTCACTTGTTGAGGAAACATGATTTGTTGGACCAGTTCCAGTTGCTGTGACAACTATACGTCTGGTTAGGGATGCTGAGAATCAACTCAGAAGACCGCGTCTTCACCTTATTCCCCTTGAGCTAAGGACACCCAGTCCTCGCCCAATCACTCTGGTAAGTCTTCAAGGTAGACTTCCAAACCTTCACAGACTTCGTTCAACGGCGATCCACAATGATTCTTGGATGCTCAGAACGCGACGCCTAACTGGCTGGAGGATTCACAGTCCTCAAGTGTAACAAGTCTTCAGGTCACGCGGACAGAAAGACTTCAGTGATGCCTAACACTCTTTGGCTCTGGGTGTTTGGGCTTTGTCCTCGCAAGGATTTCTCTCTCTCAAAAGCTTCGGAGGTGGGTTGCTCTCAAACGACAAAAGCCGTGCACTAACTCTGGGCAGCCACCAATTTATGGTGTAGGGGGTGGGCTATTTATAGCCACTAGGCAACCCGACCTGATTTGTCTGAAATGACCCTGGGTCACTAGGGAACTGACACGTGTTCCAACGGTTAGATTTTAAACACACACGGCAGCTTTACTTGGGCTACAAGTAAAGTTGACTCATCCAGCTCTGGATAAGATTTGCTCTCATTGTCTTCGCTCGAAGACATAGGATTTTGGTTGAGCATCACTTCAGTCACTCTGACTTTGTTCACTGGGACACCACTTAACAATATGGTGGTTCCTATGACTCAACAAAGAAGAAAAGGAAACAACAAAACAACTAAGTCTTCGCGCTCCATAGTCTTCACGCAATGTCTTCTCTTGTCATAGTCTTCAATGTGAATATCTTCACATACCACATTTTAGGGGTCATCTCTGGTAGGTAAACCGAATAATTGAGGGACTACCACCTGTGTTATCCTGCAATTCTCACAAACACATTAGCCCTCAACCAGGTTTGTCATCAATACTCCAAAACCAACTAGGGGTAGCACTAGATGCACTTACAATCCCCCCCTTTTTGGTGATTGATGACAAACTGGTTGAAGTTTTCAACGATGATAAAAGTATGTGAAATTGTAAAGGATTTAGGTATTGTGTTCATACGTAGGAAAAGGCTACCCCTAAAGATGTGCATACAAGTAATTTGCTTTTGGAATGCAAATGCACATGACAGGTTGTACTTGTGGAGATCCTCTTCAACTTATGAAGACAATTCATCATGCATGATTGGATATAACGAAGATAATGGCATGCATAATGAAAAATGGACGTCTGCAATATGACTTCGTGCGGGATTTATCATCGCATCACAGAATAGCAAACAAGTAGCAGACGACCATCAAGTTTAAGTGTTACAACTCAAAGAACCAAATGTATCAAAAGCGAGAGTTGTAAACACTAGGCAAAATATAAATCAACTGCCCATAAGGACCCGCTTGAAGACTATCAACTCATATGCTTCTCCCCCTTTTGTCAGTAAGGACCAAAAAGGTTTAAAGACATAGAGCCTCTACTCGTTCCCAGAAGGAGTAGGAGAAGCTGCAGGGTTGGTGCCGGGGTTTGGCGGTGCAAAAGAACTTGGTGCAGTGTCGATACGCGCTGAAGTTGGAGGTGGTGAGGTAGCATCAGCTTGATCATCTATGACTCTGGCATTCACCGTTGCTGCTTAGGAGGAATAATCAGAGTCTTCAAGAGAGGGAGTTCGACGCAAGACAACATTCCTTGGAGGAGTGGAGTCAAACTTGAATCTTTCAGTGAAGCCATCATCTTGAAGATCTGCTTCAGCACTCAGCAATGTCAAACTCTTCCATGACCTCCGACAGGTTTCATGTGTAACAAAGGCATTCTTGGTGGCAAGATTGCGAATGCGATTGACGTCCACCAAGAGGCTTTGCATCTGCCGCTTCAGCCAGTAGTGATGCTTATCCTATTTTTTATGCAGGGCAACGATAAGCTCTCGGTCATTGAGAACACGAGATCGCTTCCGAGGCCTTTGAGCAATAGTGCTTTCAGTGGCTTCAGTTTGAGCACGGTGAGGTAAGCGTGTATTGCCAGCCAAAGGATAAACACGAGTGACGGCCTGGACTCCTTCAATGGGCTGTGTGAAGCTTTGGTGATAAGCATTGTGAAGACAAACAGGCTCCTTGGCAGGCTTGGGGTATATGGCTTCAACTGACTTATCAACCTCTGGCAGAAAGATCAGATGGTTGCGAGCAGAGGGCTGATAGTTGACAGCTGAATGAAGCTTGATGAGGCGCATAACCCATGGAGCGTAGAACTGCAGTCCAAAGAGATCAGAGCCTGATGCATCCAACTGCCTGATAAAGAAGTCTTGAGCATTGAAGCTGATGCCGTTGAAGATATAAAAGACCAAAGTCTTCATTGCTCCTTCAATTTTCGCTGCTGAAGAATGTCCTTTGGCAGGCCATAGAGTTCGCGTGATGATATGATAAATAGTGCGGGGCAGATACTCTAGGTCTTCAACAAAGAACTCCTTTGGGTAATCAGCGTCATGTGGCAGAGGCTTCATCATGCTCAGCATTTGGCTCATGTTGGGCTCTGGCTTCTGAAAGATGCTTTCCAATGCATTGCGGTGAAGCTGACAACCAGGTTCATATAGTTCACCTGGAGTGGGTAGACCAGTGAGCTCAATAATGTCAAGAGCTTTAGCTTCATGGTGTACATTGCCTGTCATCCACTCAAGGACCCATGTCTTCGGATCCCTGTTTTAGCCGCGAATGTGGAGGGTGGCATAGAATTGCAGCAGAAGCTCTTCATTCCAATGCTCCTTATCAGTCACAAAATTCAGCAATCTAGCATCACGGAAGCAGTCAAGGGCTTCTTCAAGGCATGGCAATCCAGCAATGGCTTCACAGTCAAGACGCATATGAGGGAAGATGCACCCTTGATCATAGACAACACATGAGTAGTAGTTGCGCTGCTGATAGCTCCAGAACCGATCAGATGAAATCCTTGGCTTGGAATAGGGGTTCTTGGCGCTGTCAAAGAAAGTGTTGTGCGCAATGAAGCCATTTGCATTGAAGGACCCTGGTGAAGTGGCAGTACCTGGAAACCTGGGCAGTCTTGGCTTTGGCTTCTGGACTTGAGGCTTGTGCTCGACATGATAGTCAAATTGTGGACCAGCAGCAGGAGGAGGAACCAGAATGGGCCATCTTACAATGACCAGCTGACCATGATCATATGCTTGCTCGATGGTGTGTGGTCTTGGAGGCGGTTCATGAGTAGTGGCAGTGGCATTGACTTCAGGCTGCAGATTAGCATCAGGTGCAGCATTGGCTTCAGGTGCAATCACTTAGGGCACCACATTAACTTCAGGCGCCACATTATCGTCAGCCATGACAACGTCATTGGCTTCATTGTTGGTGTTGGTGGTCACCTCAGTGTTATCAACCTCCACTCGAGTAGCTGGAGGGTCGGACACGTTCTCCTCGAGAACAACTTCAGGGTTAGTTGGGGGTGTAGCAACACGTTCTTCTTTGTCTCTTGGTTCTGCTTGGTCATCGGCTGATGTAGCTGGAATATCTTCAGCCGCGTTGGCTTCAGACTCGAAGTTGTTCATAGTTGGAGAGGCTTCAGGAAATACTTGGTGAGATACTGATTGGTGCTCTTCTCCTTCTGGAACACTCGATAGAGTGACTTGTGGCCTTGGTCCTTTACGAAGCCTGCGAAATGCTGGTGACGCTTGTGGAGATGGAGTTGTCTGGGCCACAAAGTCATCATCTTCAAGCACCGGAGCGGTGACTTGAGTTGGGGAGTAGTTGGTGTTTCTTCTTCATGGGGTGAGTTTTGTGGGTGATCAGCCCATGAGTCATCCTGAGCAATTGGCGTCAAAGGACGACCAATGCTGATGAGTTAGCTGTTTGTAAGAACAGGCGATGATACCACATTGTGCTCGATCTGAGGAAGGACTTCATCATCTTCTACATTGTCGTGTTGACCAATGTCTTTAGATGCGGTGGGGTCAACAGCTGGGACGTCTTCAGCTTCAGGAGCCTCTGCGGAAGTAGGCTCATGAACTATGAAACGACGTTCTTGTTGTGCAGATGCAGGACAAGCAACAGAAATTGCCTCGACGACAAGGGGCTCTGTGGGAGCAGCCCGATCTTTCTTCTTGGTCTTGCGCTTCTTGGTGGGCGGAGCATCGTCAATGGTGTTCTTGGTCTTGCGCTTTCTGGCTTTGGCTTCAGCTGCCCTTGTCTTCTGAAGCTCTGAAGCCACTGTGGGGACCTTAGGCTTCACGCCTGTCATACCAGCGGGGAAGACAATGCGAGGTTCTTCCCGCCTGGATGGTTCAGCTTGGTCCACAGTAGGCTTATTCTGCTTGGCATCCATCTTAGGGTCGATGCCAGGACGCCCAAGTGCCTTGCGCTTCTTAGCTTCATTGTAAGCTTGAACACACTTTGCAGCCAGAAGCTTCATTCGCTCTCGAGAACCTTTGGCTTCTTCACGTTTCTTGTGAAACGTTTCCTTGAGCTCATGCAGCATGACCTTGAAGTTCTGGACGTCTGTTACACTGAGCTTGGCCATGTGCTTCTTGAACTAAGCCTTTTCATAGTCGATCTTGTGCTTCAGCTCAACAATTTTCTGAGCAAGAGCCAACTCAGGAGCAATGGCGCCATGGAAGGAGACACTTAGGCCAATGGGAAGTTGCAGATCATCAAAGCTGAGATTGGGGGTATCAAACCACTCATCAATGAAATTTTTTAACACTTCCACGTCAAAGAGAGGCAAACCATTGAAGATTTCTGCCTCTTGCTTGCTCTTTATCAGCAGTTCAAGAGCGTCATCAGCAAGATCATCGTCACTCGACAGATCAATGGCGTCGTTCTAATTCCTCAGAACAGCAGCAGGGGTTAGAGCTGGACCAGTGGTGTGCATGGGCTTCTTTTTCTTCTTCTCAGACTTGGAGATGCATGAGAGATCTTCTGACTGCACACTTGGTGCAGGAGGAGCAGTGGCCAAAGGCTTTGCTCGCGAAGCTTTTGGTGCAAGGGAAGGCTTCGAAGCCTTGGGTTTCTTCAGCTTCTTAGACTTCCGTGGAGCAGGCGCTTCGTCAGAATCAGCATCGTCTGCAGGTTGATCCACGGCAGTCCCCTGAACCATGATATGAGTGATGAGACCTTCTAGATTGTAGAATGGCCCAACAAGATTGGGTTCAGCTTCGCGTGTGCCATCGGCACGAGGAGCAGAGGGACCAGGATTGAAGTCTAATCCCTGCTACTTCTTGTTCTCTTTGGCCGAGTTCTTGGAAAACTGAAAGTTGCGCTTAAACAGATTGTCGTCAGGACACCATAGCCATGAAGATGGGTCGGCATCAGTAGGCTGCGGTCCACGGACCATGCAAGGGTAGAAGCCTTGATCAATGGCTTCAGCTCTGGACCTTGGTGGAAGATTTTTGTACAAGATGTCTCCCCAGGGTCGTTTGATGGCATTCTTCTCAGCATATTCCTGGGTCACGAACCTGTACTTGTACCATTGTTCTGGCCAATATCTTCGAATCCATTGGATTCGTGTTTTGCGCTGATTGTAGTCTTCCTCTGGATCTATCTTGTACAGCTCATAGAGATCTGGTGGCAAATCCTTCGATGTATTCCCACGGCGTTGTCTGCCACCCTTCCTTGCTGACTTATCTATTGCCATGAAGTTCAGACTGAATGGCTTCAACACTGTCAAAGGCTTCCCTCTGCTGGTCAGACAGGAACTGGCTTCGGGAGAGTTGATATGATGCTGTAAGAATTCTGCAAATGAATGTCGACTATGAGAACCAAGGGATTCTCCCACAGACATGTACCTGTGACAGCATTAGAGATGCGAGGGAAGGGGAAGAGGTCGTATGCATTCTCAGAAGATTTTGAAGATAAATCAGTTTAGAAGACATTGACCTCATAGCGCGAAGACATTCACTTATATGTTGAGAGTTGGTTCCAGATTTGTACAAATTGAAGAATAAGTACAAGTGAGGAATCTAACCACGTGTGAAGCATAAGTGAATATACTTGGCATCATATGAGATGCAAAACAGGATAGATCCAAATTTGTGGAGGCAGAAACTACTTTTGGTAGAAAGGATGAATCATTAGGATCAAAAGGACGGTAAAAAGAGTTTTAATTGACCACACGATGAACTGCTAGACGGAGTAGAAGATGAGGCCGAGCAGTTCGATCTTCCGTGCCCTAACTTGGCGACGAAGGACACCTACGGCGGCGGCGGAGAAGACGATGTCCGCGGTCGGCGTGAAGACGACGTCGGAGAGGTTGCGGCAGCTAAGCGCTTTGTCGCCGGCGTCGTCGAGAGCTAGCGGTGGCGCTAGGGTTTGTCGAGGTGGAGAGGTGGAAGAAGTGTTTTGACCGCGATGGGATGTGCATTTATAGGGAGAGGGACAGCACAGCGCAATTACGCAGATGCCCCTGGCGGTTCACATCTGAGGGACACGTGGCGAACATGCAACACATTGGGAGTTGTCCCATGTTCCCACGCATGCCTGGACTGTCGGGTGGTCGTTCCGGCTTCTCCGGGTTTCAGGCAATAAGAATTGAGCATTTAAAACAGATTTAATGTTTGTCTCTGTATCTTCTCCTGACAAGGACGCAGAGAATACATTCGACAGTTTCAACAGAATGCATATGATTTGGATAGATAGAGTTTTAGGGAGAAAGCATAGAGAGGTTAGGGTCTGATCACAATCACTTAGTTCAAAAGATTCAAACGAGAAGACAAAGCTATAAGTGAAAGCTGTAGAGGACAGAACACTAATATATGTATATATCAGAATAAGACCAAATCAACATTGTGAAGATAAACATGAAGTCATGTTGATATTGAAAAAAAAACAAATGCAAAGACATAGCAAATGTAACGCCATGAGAAAAACACTTCAAAAAGAAGAATTTGGTGGTGGCGTTACCCACCGTATAGGAAGTATTAAACCCAGACACGGCGCACAATTATCGTGGCTCTCCGAAGTCAAATTCCGCGTTAATGTATTCACACTTAGAGTGTAAGTCTTCATTGATTGAAGATATACTTTACTTCATGTGTTGCACATCTAAGTCATCAACATGCATAAGTGTTAGGATGTGTTCCTGATCAGAGCACATTCGAGGATTCCAAGATATTTAGCTCACAGCGCAACTTGCAAAACCTTTTCTCATCCAAGGGCTTTGTGAAGATATCTGCCAATTGCTCTTCAGTGTTGACGTGAATGATGTCAATATCTTCCTTCATAACATGATCTCTGAGAAAGTGATGACGAATTTCAATGTGCTTTGTCTTCAAGTGCTGAACTGGGTTGTTGGCTATCTTGATGGCGGTTTCATTGTCGTAGTAGAGTGGTACTTGTTTCAGATGGATGACATAGTCCTTGAGTGTTTGCTTCATCCATAGAAGCTGAGCACAGCAAGATCCAGCAGCAATGTATTCAGATTCAGCAGTGGAGAGTGATACACAGTTCTGCTTCTTTGAAGACCAACAGACAAGTGATCGTCCCAGAAAGTGACATGTGCCTCATGTAGACTTGCGATCCACCTTGTCACCAGCATAGTCAGCATCCGAGAATCAAACTAGATCAAATTCTGAGCCCTTTGGATACCATAATCCTAATGTTGGGGTGTAAGCCAAATATCGAAGAATTCGCTTCACAGCTAAGCGATGTGATTCCGTTGGTGCCGCTTGGAATCAAGCACACATGCAAACACTAAGCATAATATCTGGCCTAGATGCACCTAAATAAAGTAAAGAACCAATCATGGGGCGGTATACCATTTGATCAAACTCTTTACCATTGGCGTCAGGACCCAGATGACTCTTGGTTGGCATTGGCGTCGTGTAACCTTTGCAGTCTTGCATTCCAAACTTCTTCAGGCAATCTTTGAGATATTTCTCTTGAGATATGAAGATACCATTGCTTTGTTGATGAATTTGAAGACCAAGGAAGAACTTCAGCTCACCCATCATTGACATCTGATATTGCTCTTGCATCATGTGTCCAAATTCATCACTGTATTTCTGGTTGGTGCATCCGAAGATAATGTCATCCACGTATATTTGGCACACAAACAGTTCACCATCATATGTCTTCGTGAAGAGTGTGGGATCCAGGGAACCAAGTTTGAAGCCTTTGCTCTTCAGGAAGTCTTTGAGTGTATCATACCAAGCGCGAGGGGCTTGGTTGAGGCCATACAGTGCCTTGTTTAGCTTGTACACCATATCAGGATGTTTTGGATCTTCAAAGCCAGGAGGTTGTGCAACATACACTTATTCTTCAATCTTTCCGTTGAGAAATGCACTCTTCACATCCATTGGATACAGCAGGATGTTGTGATGATTTGCACAGGCTAGTAATATGCGAATAGCTTCAAGCCAAGCAACGAGAGCAAACGTTTCATCGAAGTCAATCCCTTCAACTTGAGTGTATCCTTCAGCAACGAGACGAGCCTTGTTTCTGACAACTTGACCATGCCCATCTTGCTTGTTGCAATATATCCATTTGTGCCTATTATGTTGTGCTTGCGAGAGTCAGGACGCTTGACAAGTTCCCAGGCATTGTTCAGCTTCAACTGTTGAAGCTCTTCTTGCATGGCTTGAATCCATTCAGGTTCCATGAAGGCTTCAGCAACTTTCTTGGGTTCAGATATTGAGACAAATGCAAAGTGCCCACAGAAATTTGCTAGCTGTGTTGCTCTTGAACGAGTGAGTGGACCAGGAGCATTGATGCTATCAATTATCTTCTCAATCTGTACTTCATTTGCAACACGAGGATGAACTGGACGAAGATTTTGCTCTTGCTGATCATTGTCATCTTTAGGAGGATTGTCTTCGGGCTGAGCATTGTCTTCAGGTTGATTAGGTGCAGAAATGATAAGTTCCTCTTCAGACTGTGCTTCAGACGGTATGATTTCTCCAGTTCCCATTAGCTTGATGGATTCACTAGGTGGAACTTCATCTAGCACATTTGGTAGGTGCTCTCTTTGCGAGCCGTTAGTCTCATCGAACCGCACATCCACAGTTTCAACCACTTTATAGTGAAAGAGGTTGAAGACTATGTAGGAGTGCGAATCCTTTCCGTAACCAAGCACAAAACCTTCATGTGCAAATTTTGAAGTGTGATGTGGATCCTTGATCCAGCACCTAGCACCAAATACTCTGAAGTAACTGACATTTGGCTTCTTACCAATGAGGAGTTCATAGGATGTTTTCTTCAGAAGCTTGTGAAGATAAACACGGTTGATGACATGGCATGCAGTATCAATAGCTTCAGGCCAGAACTTTCTTGGACTCTTGTAAACATCAAGCATCGTTCGTGCCATCTCAACGAGCGTTCTGTTCTTGCGCTCCACGATGCCATTCTGCTAAGGTGTGTACGGAGCTGAGAACTCATGAGTGATGCCCAATGTATCTAGGTAAGGGTCGAGGCCGGTGTTCTTGAACTCTGTGCCGTTGTCACTTCTGATATGCTTGATCTTGACGCCATAATTGTTCTTTTCACGGTTGGCGAAGCGTCTGAAGACATCCTGCACTTCAGTCTTGTAAAGAATTATATGCACCCATGTATATCTGGAATAATCATCAACAATGACGAAGCCATAGAGACAAGCAGTAGTAGTGAGAGTAGAGTAGTGAGTAGGGCCAAATAAGTCCATGTGTAGCAACTTGAAGGGTTGAGATGTCGTCATGATTGTCTTCGAGGGATATTTGGCCCTAGTCATCTTTCCAGCTTTGCAGGCACCGCACAAGTGATCCTTCTTGAACTTGACGCCCTCGATGCCTATGACATGCTTCTTCTTTGCGAGAGTGTGTAAGTTCCTCATGCCAGCATGCCCTAGCCTCCGATGCCAGAGCCAGCACTCTAAAGCTTTTGCTAGAAGACATACTGCAAGATGTGGTCCTGCTGAGAAATCTACCATGTACAGATCATCTTTCCGGTACCCTTCAAAGACTAGAGACTTGTCAGATTCCATTAGTACAAGGCAACGATATATTCCAAATATCGTAATCATGTTCAAGTCACAAAGCATTGAGATAGACATTAAGTTGAAACCAAGGGATTCAACAAGCATCAATTTATCCATGTGCTGATCCTTTGAGATTGCAACTCTACCTAGACCCAATACCTTGCTTTTACCAGTGTCAGCAAATGTGATGTGACTCTTGTCAGATGGATGTAAGGTTGAGTCCATGAGAAGACTTCGATCACGAGTCATATGATTAGTGCATCCGCTGTCCATAATCCATTCTGAAGCACGAGGTGCCATACCCTACAGTACAGTTAGGGGGATAGGCTTCACCAAGAGTATTGTGAAGCATAAAAATTTGACGCACAAGAGGATTATCAAAGCTCAGATCAAGATTAGGACTGATAGGATGATTGGCAAGCGATTCAGGAACAAAATACATAGTAAGACCATTTGGGCATTTGATCTTGCGCCCTACAAGATATTTTAGGTCCCCAGCATTAGCATCAGACGCCTTTGATTTCCGGCTGGAGACCTTTCCCTGCAAAAGAAAGTTAATTCTTCTTAGCCACCCACATCTTCAGGGGTGGCTTAGAAGCAATGAGTCTAAGTGCAGCATCTGAGAACTTCGGCTTTGAAGCCCTAGCAAATAGCCTTGCAGGAGGTGAATAGTTCTCATATGAATAAGCAAAAAAGTTCTTTGTTTTATGAACATAGCGTTTTGAAGAAACACACTCATATTCATAAGTCTGGGTATGATTTCCCTGCAAAACATTGGCGTTAGGGTGACTCAAGTGAGTCCTGTATCTGTATGAAGTCTTTGGACCATTTGAAGCCTTTGGTCTGGGATTTGTCTTCTTCCCTGGCGGTGTCATGATGACATTCACAGGAAGATTCTCAAGAGAGCTTTTGGGAACCCAGATCTTCTTCATAGGTGGCCCGTTCCTGCAATTAGTACCAATATACCTAGCAAACACTTCACCATTCTCATTCTTAAAAAGTTTATAGTTTGCATCAAAGGATTCATCAATGATAATAGGGTTAGCACAAGTGAAGCCAGATAAGGTGGATGGATCCACTGAAGGTCACTTTGCAGCAACCCATGTGGTTTTGGGGTACTGCTCAGGCTTCCAGTAGGAGCCATCAACATTCATTTTCCTCTCGAACCCAACACCCTCTTTCCTAGGGTTTCGGTTCAGAATCTGCTTTTTGAGGACATCGCACAATGTCTGATGCCCTTTGAGACTTTTGTACATCCCTGTTTCAAGCAATGTCTTGAACCTAGCATTTTCATCAGCAATAGTAGTGGTATCCTCAGCAGAGGGGTTAGTCACCACATCAACAGTTGAAGATATTGCAACAGTGGCAACAGTAGAACATTCAGCAACAGAAGTAGCGTTATCACGCTCAAGGCATTTTAGACATGGTGGTTCAAATCCTTCCTGAGTGGGACTGATCTGTTGAGCGCGAAGTGACTCATTCTCCTTTTGAAGATCTTCATGAGCCGCTCTCAATTTCTCAAGCTCTTGCTTCCTTTGAAGATAATCATAGGAAAGCTTTTCATGAGTGGTTGAGAGCGTTTCATGACAACTTTGAAGTTCCTGGTACTTAACATGAAGATTTTTTGTGTCTTCAATTAAGGACTGAGAACGGGTCATTTCCGCGTCCAACAGGTCATCGCTTTTGTCTAACAGTTTTTGAGTATGTTCCATAGCTTTCTGTTGTTCAGTTGCAATTTTAGCAAGTGTTTTGTAGCTGGGTTTGGATTCACAATTAAAGGTAAGCATCGCGTGATATTACCTTGGCACCACGTTCCATGAAGCAGCAGGTGGGAGCAGAGTCGTCCTTGTCATTAGCATCAGCGTTGGTGACGGGGCCATTGTCTTCAATGTTGAAGATGGACTTGGCAACGTAGGCTGTAGCTAGAGCCAGACTTGCAACGCCAGGGTCGGACTCCTCCTCAGACTCCACCTCCGCCTCCTCAGAAGCAGACTCCTCCTCTGAATCCATCTCCTTGCCAACAAAAGCACGAGCCTTGCCAGATGAGATCTTCTTATGAGATGAAGACTTGGAAGAAGACTTTGCGGATTTCTTCTTCTTCTTGTCATCAGAATCATATTCCGTGCTCTTCTTCTTGTTGTTCTCATTCTCCCAGTGTGGACACTCAGAGATGTAGTGTCCAGGTCTCTTGCACTTGTGACATGCTCTCTTCTTGTAGTCATGAGTGGAAGCTTCATCATTTCTTGAGCTGGATCGTGAAGACTTTTTGAAGCCCTTCTTCTTAGCGAACTTCTGGAACTTCTTCACAAGCATAGCAAGTTCCTTTCAAATGTCTTCAGCATCATCAGAACTGCAGTCAGATTCTTCTTCAGATGAGGAAACAGCTTTTGCCTTCAAAGCACGAGTTCGGCCATAGTTGGGACCATAGATATCTCTTTTCTCAGATAGCTGGAACTCATGTGTGTGGAGCCTCTCAAGTATGTCAGACGGATCGAGTGTCTTGAAGTCAGGGAGTTCTTATATCATCAGGGCAAGGGTGTCGAATGAGCTGTCAAGTGATCTCAGCAGTGTCTTGACGATTTCATGCTTGGTGATCTTAGTGGCGCCGAGAGCACGAAGCTCATTTGTGATGTCAATGAGGCGATCAAATGTGAGCTGGACATTCTCATTGTCATTTATCTTGAAGCGGTTGAAGAGGTTGCGAAGAACACTGATCCTTTGATCTGTCTGGGTTGAGACGCCTTCATTGACCTTGGAGAGCCAGTCCCAGACTAGCTTCGACGTTTCCAGAGCACTCACACGGCCATACTGTCCTTTGGTCAGATGACCACAGATGATGTTCTTGGCAGTAGAATCTAGTTGAATGAACTTCTTGACATCAGCAGGGGTGACACCTTCACCAGTCTTGGGAATGCCATTCTTGACGACATACCAGAGGTCGACATCAATGGCTTCAAGATGCATGCGCATCTTATTCTTCCAGTAGGGTATTCAGTTCCATCGAAGACGGGGCAAGCAGTGGAGACTTTGATTATCCCTGCAGTCGACATAGCTAAATCCAGGTGGTTAAACCGAATCACACAGAAGAAGGGAGTACCTTGCTCTGATACCAATTGAAAGTGCTAGTTATCGACGAGAGGGGGGTGAATACGTGATTTTTATGAAAGTCTTCAAAACATGAGAGTTTTGAAGACAAACAATAGAAATGAACCTATTGATATGCAGCGGAAGGTAGACTACAATAAGCAAGCCATAGACAAGTATGCAATGAAGTGAAAGCATGAAGACTAATAGCAGCTAGGTAGTAAAGATCAGGATGGAAGATAGTATGAAGCCAAACAATGATAGTAGTCATACAGTAAAGTCAAACAGGTAGTGCAAGCAGGCAATGACTTCACGAAGACAAACTGTAAGTAAGGAGAGGGAGAGGATAGAACCAGTCACTTGTTGAGGATACAGGATTTGTTGGACCAGTTCCAGTTGCTGTGACAACTGTACGTCTGGTTAGGGAGGCTGAGATTCAACTCAGAAGACCGCGTCTTCACCTTATTCCCCTTGAGCTAAGGACACACAGTCCTCGCCCAATCACTCTGGTAAGTCTTCAAGGTAGACTTCCAAACCATCACAGACTTAGTTCACCGGCGATCCACAATGACTCTTGGATGCTCAGAACGTGACGCCTAACCGGCTGGAGGATTCAGGTCACGCGGACAGAAAGACTTCAGTGATGCCTAACACTCTTTGGCTCTAGGTGTTTGGGCTTTCTCATCGCAAGGATTTCTCTCTCTCAAAAGCTTCGGAGGTGGTTTGCTCTCAAACGACAAAAGCCGTGCACTAACTCTTAGCAGCCACCAATTTATGGTGTAGGAGGTGGGCTATTTATAGCCACTAGGCAACCCGATCTGATTTGTTTGAAATGGCCCTGGGTCAGTAAGGAACTGACACATGTTCCAGCGGTCAGATTTCAAACACATGCGGCAGCTTTACTTGGGCTACAAGTAAAGTTGACTCATCCAGCTCTGGATAAGATTTGCTCTCATTTTCTTCCCTCGAAGGCATATGATTTTGGTTGAGCATCACTTCAGTCACTCTGACTTTGTTCACTGGGACGCCACTTAACAGTACGGTGGTTCCTATGACTCAACAAAGAAGAAAAGGAAACACCGAAACAACTAAGTCTTCCCGCTCCATAGTCTTCGCGCAATGTCTTCTCTTGTCATAGTCTTCAATGTGAATATCTTCACATACCACCATTGTCTTCAATGTCTTCATACATTTTTAGGGGTCATCTTCGGTAGCTAAACCGAATCAATGAGGGACTACCACTTGTGTTATCCTGCAATTCTCACAAACACATTAGTCCCTCAACTAGGTTTTTCGTCAATACTCCAAAACCAACTAGGGGTGGCACTAGATGCACTTACAGAGGGGGAGAGTAGAGGAGCAGCGACCGAGCGAGACACGGAGCAGCAGCAGCACAAGCGAGCGAGAGCAGGAGCAGCAGCAGCAGTGTGAGCGAGCGAGCGAGAGCCGGAGCAGCAGCAGCAGATCCGGCTGGTATGGACGCCACCGCCGAAGGGGCCTCGCACTGGGGGAGAGCCGCCATGGAGATGTCTCCCATGGCGCCGGCTTCGAGGTAGTCGTGCCATGGGGGTGCGGGATAGAGCATCGTAGGCACCGGGAGGTCAAGTTAACGAGAAGGTGCGATGCGATGAGTGTACAACCTCTTTGGTGGCGCCGAGTAGGCCTCGGCTTCGTCTTAGGAGTTGGTGAGGATGATGCGGTTTCGGTGGAGGAGGTTAAGGCGATGTTGTGGGGATGGATCAGCCGCGAGAGATGAGGCGATCATCGGAGCAGCTCCTTAGAGGTGGAGGATGGGGCGGCTGAACCGGCGGGATGACTAGATCGACGACGGATCCTCATCCGGGTAGGTGGATGAGGGACGTCGGGTTGTAGCGGTGGACAACGTCGTCGGGGAAGACGCTCTGGCTAGGCAGCGGTGGGGTGGCGGATGGAGGGGGTGGGGTTTCGAGGCTGGATCAGAGAGGTTATGGCGGCCTGGGATTTCGAATGGGGATTTTGAATGACGAAAAGGGGGCAATGGGAGGGGGGAACCATGACTTAGGGACGCGCTTGTCCAAAAGGTAGTGTGTGTTACAAAAGTACCCCCACCGATTTGAACTAGCAGCCCTTTTGGCTCAGGGTTAGAAGGGGATTTTGCGTGTCAAGATTTGGCAGCTGGAGGGAGTTTTCGCGCCGTTGTAATTTCAGGATAGCAAGGCGCGGGTTGTGAAGGCGCAAGTTTTGGGAGCACGATATCTAAAATTTTGGGATATAACAAGGCGCGGGTTGAATTTGAGGGACAAGCCTAACGTGTAATAATGTACGTACCAAATCAATTCGCACTTCCCTCAACGAAAAACATAAAAAAAACTATTCGCACC